>NC_139022.1:93235867-93523367 GCF_964662115.1 Mustela nivalis
ATATTTATTTACCTGAGCTAATAAGACCATTACACCTCCTCCAGCAAATACCTTTCAGTGACCAGGGTTTCACAGAGCACAGGCCTACACGTTCTAATGAGGCTCTTGCTCATCCCAGCGCCAGCTGGAAAAAAGGTCCTTTTTACATGAGGAATGGGGATTCTGAGATATCCTCAGTTGCCTTGGAATACTCTCATTACAGCTGAGATAGAAATGGCAGAAAAGGCAGGGATTAATTAGCATACCCACCCCTCATCTGAAAATGTCCCTAGTGCCAGGGACTCCTTTTGCTTCAGTCCCCAGAGGGCCAAATGGAAGGAGAGTTCAGAGGGTCAGAAATCTTAAGGTTGTGTAATAAGTTAGGGATGAGAGGAGATAAGCAGGAAGACCTTAAGAAAGGAGTTAGAATTCTTGTCCAAGGACCAGTGTTTCCTTTTGCTCTTTCCCCCAAACTCTTCCACAATTAAATTTACCTTCACCCTGTGTGTTTTGTCTTCACCCACCCCAACCCCATCAGACGTTTAGAATGGAAACACATTTACTCAGATACTTATCTACACTTTTTCTTATCTTTACTGCGTCATTCTAAATTACTGTGTTGAAGGCAGAAACAGGATCCTAAAATCTTTGTAGTGAGGCGTAACGTAACCGACCTCTTTTGAAAAAGTGAGATCTGCTTCTGACTCAGGTGCCTTCCGTTGTTTTCTGGTTCACCTTTCTGTCACCATTTCAGTGGTGTTTATGTGTTCCTTCCTCAGTGGAGACTCAGAATAGTTGCCATCTAAGGAGAACTGCCCATCAGTGGCTTAGAAATCATAAACTCCTCTTCTGAATGCAAATTTATGTTCACTAAGATTTTATAAACAGTGTTCCCCAAATTCATCCATCTTGCATGGTGAGCATTTCTCAAAGTAGAGTGATTAAAAGCTTTGAGTCTGGAAGTAGATAATCTGGGAACATAGCCTGGCCCTGGCTCGCCACTTGTACAACCTTGGGCAGGTCAACCTAAGTCTCAAGTTTCCTTCTCTATTAAATTGGGATTTGGGGGTCCTTCCTGAGCCCTATTTTTTTTTTTTAATTTTTTTTAAGATCTTATTTATTTATTTGACAGAGAGAGATCACAAGTAGGCAGAGAGGCAGGCAGAGAGAGAGAGGAGGAAGCAGGCTCCCTGCTGAGCAGAGAGCCCGATGCGGGACTCGATCCCAGGACCCTGAGATCATGACCTGAGCCGAAGGCAGCGGCTTAACGCACTGAGCCACCCAGGCGCCCCCTATTTTTTTTTTTAATGTTGCTATGAGGATTTAAGAAGGGGATGCATATAAAGCCCTTCTTACTGTGCTCTAAGAAGCTAACAGTTTTGCCATTGTTCTCAGAAACATGTTGAATCAAACTTGAAACAGTGATACAATGTAAATAGTGTGGGCTTTTGTCTTTTGTCTGTGACTTTGGAAACTGAGGCTCAGTTTTCTTATCTCCAATATGGGGACAATAATAGTTGTTCTGCAGGATGGCTGTGGAGATGTAATGAGATGGTTCCTGCAAAGAACTCATTGGTTCAGATGTCTAGCAGTTAGGAAGCGTAGGCCATGTCCACTCTCCTCTGCCAGGCCTCCTTGTGGTTGTCTTGAGAGTAGAGCCAATGCATACAACACTCAGCATTATGCCAGATATGTGGCACATGCTCAAAACAGTGCCACTATTATTGTGTTCCATACTTTGCTCCATTTGTTACCAATTCAGTAATAACAGAGAGCTCCTGAGGGTCTGCTACCAGGGAAGGTTTAATTATTTTAAAAGCTTTGGTTTTTTTTTTTTTTTTTTAAAGGTTTCACTTTGTAATGTTTACCTTGACTTTTATTTTTTAAAGAGCAGTTTACTACATTGGTTCCTGAAATATTAAGTATGCTTTATTTTGCTCTCTGAATGTTTCTTAGTTAGTAGCATGAAAATATTTTTAATTTCTATTTGAAAAAAATCTCACTGAGCATTCATTTAAATGCTGCTGAAAATGTTATATAATAGGGGAAAAAGTACATGTTCTTTCCGAAATTAGGCTGAAAGAACTCCCTGTATTCAGAGCCAGGATGTGAGAATGGAGACAGTTGAGAAGCATTTCTGTTATAAAGCTTACTACTGCTTTTGAATTTTATGAAACATCTATTAAACCACTTAACAGCTAGGTGATGAGGAGGGGGATCCCTGCTCACTCTTTTGAAGTGCAAAGTGGAAAATTACTCCCAGGTTATTAGGGGAAATGATCACAGAGCTATGCACTATTGGCACGGAGACCCATCTATGAGACAATAATGTTTCTCTTGGGAGATGGTGAAAGTTGAGAGAGGATGCTTTGTTTCTCACCTCCTAAATGTCTTTCCCAGTTTTCTATGGTGAGAGAAAATGAGACACAGTAATACCTAACAGTTGGTAAAAGTTACATATATAATGTGTGTGTATATACGTACATATATACATAAAACTATTTATATAAAATGCACATACAGACAGAAAGACAAAGAGAAAATTGTATTAATTATATATAATAGAATAATCTTTACCAGAAAGTCTTGATTAAATGATACCTTTCTCCTTTAAGAAACCTATATTTGTGTATATTTACACATATATTTCTAAAATTGAAGTGCATAACCTTGATAAAGCAGTATCTGTTAGGAAAAAAATTGGAAAAGTTGCTTTTGGAAAACAGCCCTGCAAAGGACATTTGGGCTGAGAGAATTTCTTTGAAGGTATTTATAGTCTTTGAAGAATGAAAAGGTGGTAAGTTATTTAAAATTTTCTAGAACATATGAAAAGAAACTCAATTTTACAGTTCATTGTATGAACTAGACCTAAGTATAATAAGAAAGATCTCAACCCATCTTACTATTACTAATTATTTATAATTAATTAATTAGTCACTATTACTACTTATGAAGAGATAAATTTCTAGGTACAATAATAGTAAATTGACCTACATTTTGTTTAAAAATAATGCTCCCGTGAAATAAGGTTGATTTATAAGTGCACACCTGGTTCATTGTGAGGGTATCTGCTCATAGACTCCATCATATTAATAGTTACTAAAATAGAAAGTAATCAGCTTATAATGACTGATGTCAAAATGGCATTTGATAAGAATTCAATATCCATTTATTGTTAAAAAAAGAACACAAGTGAAATACTGTGGGATATATTGCCTATCTCAATAGTTGAAAAGATTTTTAAGAGTGAGTCCATTCTATTAAAATCAGTTCAATTATAAGTACTATCATGTAATATTAAAATATATCTATGTAATATTGTTTGGAAAGTTCTAATTAGTACAGTGATTTGAAACAAAATATAAAATTAAAAGTGATTTTATAACTATCTAGGTATTTATGTGGAAGAGCCTAGGAATTAGTTGAAATATTGTTAAATAATGCTGAGATTCAATGAGGTGCCCAAATAAAAATACATATAAGGAAATCATTATTAGTTTTCTATAAAGGAGTATATTAATTAGTTAGAAACTATAAGGGGAAAATATCTTTTTTTGAAAAGATTTTGTTTATTTATTTGACAGAGATAGATCACAAGTAGAGAGGCAGATGGGGGTGGGGGGAGGAAGAAGGCTCCCCGCTGAGCAGAGAGCCCAATGAGGGGCTCGATCCCAGGACCCTGGGATCACGACCTGAGCCAAAGGCAGAGGCTTTAATCCACTGAGCCACCCAGCTGCCCCTGAGAAAATATCTTTTAAATAACCTAAATTCAAGTCACAGAACACACTGTACTTATGAATGAAAATAATAAGAAATTAGAAGGATTTTTTAATAAAGAAAACAATTGTAACTAAAGAAAACTTAAAGGCATCATAATCATACTAATTAAGGATTTAAAAGTGCCTTGCACACTGCATATTAAATCATCTATTAATTTTATGTAATCCTATGAAGGAGCTAGTGTTATTATCCCAATGTTATAAATGTGGTTACTAGGATTCAGAAAAATTAAGACCCTTGCCCAAAATCACAGAGCTGGTAAAAGCTGAAGCTATGATTCTGATCTATGAAGGTTATTTCTAAACTTCACTCTTAACTATGCCATGGGAAGTTCTATTAAGAAACTAAAAATGGGGCAATTGGGTGGCACAGTCATTTAAGCAATGGACTCTTGCTTTAGGCTCAGGTGGTTATCTCAAAGTCCTGAGATCAAGCAAGCTCCGTGTAGAGCTCCACTGTCAGAGCAGTCTTCTCAGGTTTCTCTAGCTCTACTTCTTCACTCCCCCCAACCCCGCCAGCTCATGCTCTGTCTGTCTGTCTCTCTCTCTCAAACAAATAAATAAATCTTTAAAAAAGAAGAAAAAAAAAAAAAAGAAAGGAGCCAAAAATGCTAGTTCTGGGCTGTTACTCTACCCAGTTTATTCAGTTACACTCAATACCAATGAGATATGATTTCTTACTTTAATTAAATGTTTCAGAAATTCTTCTAAAGGAGTGAATACATGAGGATGCCAAGAAAAACTTGAAAAGAAGCAAAGTCTTTGAGGGTTGGAGAGATGGACAACTCACCATTCCAGAAATTATAACATAGTATAAAACCTGTAAGAATTAGGACACTGGTCCACGTGAAGAACCAGATAAAGATCATTGGCAAGACTCTAGATTCCTAATTAGACACTGTGTGTGTGTGTGTGTGTGTGTGTGTGTGCGCGCTCATACATATAGATAGGCATATGCACTTACTGTGTGATTAAAGTATCATTTTATTTGATGAGAAGAGGGATGGTTATTCAACAAGTGGTATTGAGGAAATAGCTAATCATTAGGGATAATAATATAAATGAATATTTTCCTTATACCTTCCATAAAAATGTATATTAAGGTTTACATTAAAATGAAATAAAATAACATAAATTAAATTAAAAATAACATAAACTAAAAATTAAAGTAGTAAATAAATAAAATTTGCACTGTTGGTGAAAATATAAATTGGTGCAACCAGGTTGGAAAATAGTATAGAGGTTTCTCAAAAAATCATAAAAAAAAATACCATAGGGCACAGTGATTCCACTTTTAGGTATTTACCTGAAGAAAACAAAAACACTAATTTTTTTTTAATTTTTAAAAGATTTTTTGTTTATTCATTTGAAAGAGAGTGAGAGCATGAGCAGGAGAGGAGGGGCAGGGGCAGAAGCAGAAGCAGATTCCTGCTGAGTAGGAAGCCAGAGCAGGCTTGATCCCAGGATGTGGGGATCATGACATAGACCAAAGGCAGATGTTTAACTGCCTGAGCCCACCCAGGGCCCCTCAGTTAGTACATTAATAAAATCATATATTATGTATTATTAAATAGTATGATTTCACTTTATTTTTTTAATTTTTATTTTTACTGAAATATATTGACATACAGTATTATATTAGTTTCAGATGTACAACATAGTGATTCAGCAATTATATTCATTATTAAATGCTCACTGTGGTAAGTGTAGTTATCCTCTGTCACCATACAAAGTCATTACAATATTATTGATTATATTTTCTATGCTATACTTTTCATCCTGCAAATTATAACTTGAAGTTTGTATCTCTTTATCCCCCCCCTCCCTTATTTCATCCATCCACCCCACTGCTCCCCTCCCACCTCTGGCAGCTACCAGTTTGTTCTCTGTATTGATGAGTCTACTTCTATGGTTTGTTTTGTTTTATTAATAACCATGTATAAGTGAAATCATGTGGTATTTGTCTTTTTTCTGACTTATTTAATTTAGCATAATACCCTCTAGGTATATTTATGTTTTGTGACTGGCAAGGTTTTATTCTCTTTTATGGCTGAGTTATGTTACATTGTATATTTATATACCACATCTTCTTTACCCATTCATCCATTGGTGGGCACTTGGGCTGCATCTGAGTTTTGGCTGAGGTCATGATCCCAGGGTTTTGGGATTGAGACTCATGTCAGGCTCCCTGCTCAGTGGGGAGGCTGTTTCTCCCTCTCTGTCTGGCCCTCCCCTTTCACTTGTGCTCTATCTCTTGCTTTCCTTCTCTCAAATAAATAAAATATTTTAAAAAAATCAACACGCAATCAATTCATAAGAAAAGAAACCTAATTTGCCATTAAAGTGAGTAGAAGTCCAAACCTAAAGATAAATGCAAATTAAACAATGGGCCAGAAGCTGGGCAGGGGCAGCACCTGCTGGTTCAGTAGGTTAAGCCTCAAACTCTTGACTTAGGCTCAGGCCGTGATCTCAGGTTCTTAAGTTCAAGTGCTTCATGTGGGCTCTGAGCTGAGCATGGAGTCAACTTGTCCCTCTCCCTCTGCTCCGCCCCCCACACTTATGCACACTCTTTCTCAAATAAATACAATCTTAAAACAACAACGGGGGCAGCATTATTTTGTCTAAAGAAATTGTTAAAAATTTTAAAAAATCCAGATAAAACCAAATATTGATTCGAGTTGGGACATTCACATTCACTAGCAGTTGAAAGTAAAAATTTGATCACCTTTTCTAAAAGGCAATGCGATAATAATTGCCAAAAACCTTAAAAAAAAAATCCATACTCCATGAAAGAGAATTTTCTGTTTTAAGAATTTATCCTAAGGAAAACATTAAGAATTTATTAAAAATAATAAAAAAAAGGTTTAGCTACATCTTTGCATGTTATAGTTGAAAATTGCAAATTAGTCTAATATCTGTCTGGCAATCAGGGTTAGTTTATCAAAGTACATGCACATGATGGAATACTGACTGATGTGCAAGGAGTATTTTTCGCATGGTAGATATTCATGGTATGTTAAATGAAACCAATATAAAAACAATATGTAAAATGAGAGATTGCTTTTTTTTAAAAAACAGAACTATGTATAGAAATTCACCAGAAAACATCTAAAAGGACATCTCAAAATACTAATAGTGGCTATGGCTCAAAGTATGATAATCAATTTTTATATTCTTAGAGAGGTGACCCTTCTGTGATTTAGTCTGTTCATCTGTGAAATAAAAGTCATACTAGATTAATCCTAAAGTCCTTCAGAGAAATGTCTCATAATTCTAAGAGCTATGATAGTTTAATAACTTTGAGAAAATGATTGGGCTTTTTTTTTCCCCATTGAACTTCAGAGTTAAAGTAAAATCAGGTTTTTCTGAACTGGCCCTTGTTAAGTTAAAATTTAAATTCTGATTGTTTATAAGTTATATATGTCCTTTCTCATTTATGCATGCCTATTTTTATGTGGAATGGGGTAGAGTGAGTAAAGAATTGTACTGAAATTAGGTATGTTTCCCTATAGAATTCTTAGAAACACAAAGACATCTTGTTGATGTTTTACATACATTTTTAGAGTTTCAGCTATCATTTAGAACACTGCCAGCTGTTCTTCTTTTTGGAAATTTTCTTTAATCAAAATTCGTAATGAGGAATTATAAGAGATGCAATCCTTTAAAAAGTGCTTTTGCTAAACAGATTTGTATGTGCTCTAAAAATGGGTAGAAAATGATTCTGCTTTTATCTAATGAATATTGCTCTACTCTTATTTCTGACTAATAGTAAAATTGCCTAGAAAATGAAAAGGCCTAATATTTCAAGTGGGTATTCAGTACCTTATTGTGATAGTGAAATAAAAAACATACTCAGTTTTAATTTGCTATTAAATACTCAACATTTCACAGCGGTTGTTTTGAGGCCATATACAATGGTAGCAAAAGAGGCTCTCTGAAAATCCTTTGCCTCTTCTTTTTTTTTTTTTTTTTTTGCTTAATCCAGGTTGCCAAGTGGTAAACCTGGCAGACGTCATGAACTTCCAAGAGGGAACATATTTTATTTGACTTACACCACTGGAGGATTTGGCCAATTATTGCTATTTGTTTAATGTTTGTATTGACATAGTGCATTTGCCCTGAGGAGCCCCAGGTGCTTTATAAAATTAGTCAGCAATTCACATTACAGCCTTTACGCTTGAGAGTGCACACTGAAAATAACAATGATTCATGGAACCTACAGTCATCCCTAACTCATACTTGTGTTTGCCCAGTGAAATAAAACAAATATGCTGGTTCCCTTAGAGAGCTCGCAGCAAAGGTTATAGTGGGGTGTCAATGGGAGTCTCTCCCTTGTGTAAATAGGTCGACTCCTGAAAGGAAAATTTGCCATCTACCCTACTGAGTTGAGACTTAATTATATTCTGTTCCAGGAGCCATAGCTTCCTGAGTAAAGAACTAACTACTTTTCTTTAGGTCTCTGCTGAAATGTCAGTTGCTTAATGACATCTTCCCTATCTTTTTAGAAAACAACAAAACAAAACTCATCATCAGTGGGGCACCTGGGTGGCTCAGTGGATTAAAGCCTCTGCCCTTGCCTCAGGTCATGATCCCAGGGTCCTGGGATCAAGCCCTGCATCCAGCTCTCTGCTCAGCAGGGAGCCTGCTACCCCTCTCTCTGCCTGCTTCTCTGCCTACTTGTGATCTCTGTCAAATAAGTAAATAAAATCTTTAAATAACAAAAACCCATCATCAAACCCAGGCACTCTGTTCTCTTTCCTGTATTACTTTCTCTATTTCTCTATTACCACATATGGATGTCCACCATCTATACATGGTCTCTCTCTTTGTTAAGTGTTGACCCCTTTCCATAAGATTGTATATTTTATGAAAGGAGACTATTTGTGTGTTTTGTTAAATTATGAGCCTTCACTGGTTTCCTGACACATAATAGGTATGCAATGAGCATCTGTTGAATTTATGAATGAAATAATGAATTTGTACCAATGATGCAACAACAAACAATTGTATTCCATTACTGTCAACCAAATACAAAGGCAGCAAAGAGAGGGGTAAGCCAAGTAGATTTCCATCCCGTCAAGATTTCTGTTATATTCCTTAATACTGAAAAAAGATCCATGTGGTGAAATAGTATATTAGTCAGAGTTTTCTCCCCCATTATTTGCAAGAAATAGAAACTAAATTTAAACTGATTTAGGCAAATAGAAAGGCAGTATATGGGCTCTTGAAGATGGGAAATCCAAGGAATATACCTTGTTTTCATGGGAGCAGGGTTTGCTCTAGGTGCTCTTGAGATGTGATGAGGACATCAGTCTCTATCTTTCTCTGTCCTCCTCAACATTATGGTCTTTCTCAGGCTTTCCCCATGTGGCAGTAAAGAGAGCTAAGGTGATACCAGGTGTAATTCTGCCTGGAGAAATTTCATTGGCATGAGAGCCAATTTTGCAGTGAGTCCACGGGAGACTCAGAGCTGACTTGGAATGGATTAAGTGCCAGACTTGAATCAGTGATGTGACTGACCAGGCATCTGTGCATCTCACCACGGAGGTTTGCCTCATCATCTGGAGTGTGATTCTCCAACAGAATATAAGAAAGGGAGGATGCATGACAAGTATGCAGAGAGAAATTGTTAAAACAAACAAACAAATAAATAAATAAATAAATAAATAAGGTATAGTGTTATAGCAATTCATCTTTATTTATTCCTCTGAAACTGGGACTATTTCTAAATTTTTGCCTTCTGGGGAAAATTATGAGATAGGAAAATGGAAGAGTTTCTTAGGAAATCCTAAGAAATCTTTCATGGCCCAGTTGAATTGAATTTGTGACTGATAGCCATTAAAATCCTGTCCATATACAGTCCAGTTAATAAGAATTTTCAGTGTTTTTTGAGGAGTTTGCTTTTTATGGTGGAGAGAAGAAATAGATGGCTGAAATAATCCCAACAAATAATAATGCCGTAACAAATTCATTAAGATCAAAAATACCCTCGCTGGGGAATATACTCTGACTTCTGTGGTCTCTATTCACTTGGGCTTTGTGGGCCTCTTCTTCCTATGAAAAAATACTAAAAATTATACTTTAAACTACATAGGTATAAAACAAATATAACCTGGGTTGTGTTCAATTTTTTTTTTAATTTTAAAAGAAATGAATACATTTTCATAAGTTTCTAATAGTATTATGGGCCCTGAGCAAGGTATCTACTGTGCTTACTACAGAAGTGAAACTGGCCTTCTCCTAGTTACACTGCTGCATTTTAAGTCAAACAACTGTTTTCTACCTATTCATCTTTTTAGCTTAAATGTGTTTCTATTGTGAACATTAGTTATACGTCAGGCGGGAGGTAGGGGAACCAGAGTTTGGAGAGGAAGCTGATATGAGCTGATATTATCCTCCATCAGCGAAGCTACCTCTGAAAATTTCTCTCAGGTTTTGTGCCTGTAGTTTTTTTTTTTTTTTTTTTAAAGCTTTAGTTTATTATTTAGTAGCTTAGTATTATTTAGTATTAGTATTATTTAGTAGTTTATTTAAAGCTGTTTTACTTAGTTGGTCAAAATCCTTCTTCTTCAGAGGTTTGTGTTTTTAAATGATGCTGTGAAAAGAAATGCCATTGTGATTACATTTATGCTGTGTATTTGTATAGTAAGGAAAAACTAGAATTTTTCATGCAGAGAACACTTAGGGTTTTACTCAATATAGTTCTCAAAGTAATATGGATGTTGGAGTATTTCTCCTATAATCCAGGGGAAAAGCCAACCTACAGTTTAACAGATTAAGTGCTCTTTCATATGTTTAATGAAGCCTCCTGTTCCTTGAAGCTGGTTCTCACCTGAATCTTTAGTTTCTAGTTATCTGTGGTTTTGGCAAAGAGAGCTAAGCTGGTCACATGGATTCTGTCAGCATTTAGGCTTTGAGAACTTCTTGGTTGTGAACTATCCAGAATGAAACTGGATAAACTCTTCTCAATGCCTATTCTTCTGCCAAATATTACTGATAAACTCCATTGGTTTTTACTTGGTATGTGTTGGAATCAGACATTCATAGATTGAAAACCCAGTGCTGTTGCCTACAGGCTGCATGGTTTCCACTTACTGCTAGCATATGTGATGGTCTACCAGGGGCCAGGCACTGTTCAGGGCAGTGTGGGTGAGAAAAGGTGAGGAAGAGGCATGTCCTACCTTCAAGGCAATCACAGTCTTAAAAGGAAGATAAGTACATGGAGAGCTTAAAAGAATGACAGGCTAAAACAAAGTATCTGAGCATCTCTTAAATCAGGTTATTCCATCAAGTAAGCCTTGGAGGAAACGATGTTTTGGTGCATCTCTCTGCCACTGCACTTCTCTCACTCTCCATGTTAAGTGGGTATTACCCTCAGGAGGTTGTTAGGTTTAAAGATGAAATGTATAAATACTATCTAGCATCAAACCAGGGACATGCTTTCTTCAGTTTCCAGTTTTTTCATTTATTTTTTTTTTTGATAAAGAGAATATCAAAGGGGAAAAATGGAGAAGATGATGAATCACTGATCAGATAATCAGGCCCTGAATGAAAGCAATAATGAACTATGTATGTTTGTGTTTCAGTCAGAGAGTCTGATAATACATCCATACGTATCATTTATCCCAGGTATAAGTATTATTCCAGAAGAAGAGTCTCTGCTCCCTATGAAGATTACAGAAACAAAACAAAGTTCTTTAATAGGAATGACGAGAATTTTCTGTTTCCAGATGTATATTTGGTTGTGAGGTAGAGGGAGCTAGAAAATAAACTAAAGTGTTTCCCATTACAAGAAAGAAGTAAGCTAATACTTGGGAAACAATGTCATACAATACTCATGCTTAGATATTTCACCTCTATTCTGGCAAAAAATCGCTGGCTTGGAAGGGATTTCCACTTAGGCTGCCCATTGCCACTACATATGGCAGCTGAAAAAGGAGTTGTTTAAAAAAAAAAAAAAAGGAGTTGTTAATTCAGCTTGCTAACAGCTCACCTCCCCCAGGAGTCACTGTGAAGATAGTTTTCAGTTAATGGCTTAGAGACTCCCAGACTAACCAACTACTAATGGAACAGGGTACCAGGTGGTTGTAGGCACTGCTCTCCATTGCTCTGAAGGTACCTAATGGTGATGGTTTTCTTGTTTTACCCTTTCCGTTCTGTGTTGCCAGTAGCAAAGACTGTGTCTCATCAGTTGCGCATGGCCAAATTAGGTGTTTCTCTCCGCTGACAGTTAGAGTCAAACCCTGGGTGGGTTGTCCCCAAGTCCTTCTCTAAACCATGTGTCGGAATGGGAGTGCTCATGACCACACTGGAGACCAGGCAGTTCTGCCGAAATCCAAAGCCGCTATGGCCTTCGGCAGTCTTCTAACTTTTGCCCCCTGGCACAGGAAGAACTAGCGTCAACTGGGTAATTCAATCCTTGGGATCCTTCTTCAATGGATGAGAAAATCCAGGAGTGGGCTGCCAGTGGCCTCTTGCTTGGGCCCAGTTTTCTTTGATGAGGGGTGCTGAACATGATGGGCCATTTCTGGACCTCCCCTCTTGCCACCGCAGAATTTATCGTCTGCACGCCCCAGTTGTGAAGCTGGCTTGTGACATTTTGCTGCCACAGGCCTGTGAATGTTTAGAATTGTGTGTTTATATTTCCAGGGCTACAGTTTGAAAACTGAGGGAGCAGACAGCAAAGAATTCCGAGGTCAAGCTGCTACTGCTTCCTCATTTGGAGGGCTTCTTTTAAGTCTGTATATTCCATACCTACATTCCCATGGAGCTTCTGTTTTTCTGACCTTCGTTTCTTTGGTTAGATGTTTTCAAGTGGGTTTTTCTGTAAGAAATCTCCATAGAAGAGGTGTTTATATGAAGTGATGGGTAAGC
Organism: Mustela nivalis; assembly: GCF_964662115.1. Taxonomy (NCBI): domain Eukaryota; kingdom Metazoa; phylum Chordata; class Mammalia; order Carnivora; family Mustelidae; genus Mustela; species Mustela nivalis. The sequence goes on from NC_139022.1 coordinate 93,248,500, forward strand.
AAAGTTTGCCTGATACATGGAACCTCGGAAACTTTCCCGTAATGAAAAGGTCTGGCTTGTGGGTGGGCACCCTTCCATCCAGACAGACGGGAATGTGGCAAGGCAGCCAGAAGACACATGGACTTGTGACCACCAGGACAGGCACCTCACTCAAAAAGTCCTGACAGCTGGGCCTGTTAATCTCTTCTGAATGCACCAGCAGATGTTTGACTCCTTTAAACCTTATACTGGATTTCTTTACGTCACTGGAGTCATCACTTTTTCCCTCCTTGAGAATTTCCCCATATCAATAACCCTTAATAAAACCCTTTTGGCTTTTCCCGCCTTTGACCATGTGACTTGAATGTGAGTATGGATTTCACTAATGGTGAAAGAGATCATGACCTTGACCAGGCCACTTCTCTCCTCTTTGGTTCATCCCTTCGAAGAATCTGTTCATCCAAATATGTATTTGAGCCTAAATGGATCTGTTTAGACACTTTAATAATTAACATGAACTCAGTATTTTTTAAACAGTTGCCAAAATACGCTCATAAAATTCAGGTAGCATCACCACTGCCTCTCTCCCTCCTCCAGCTTTGGATGGATGAATTAACTACATCACAGTCAGCACCGGAGTACAGAATAATTTATTTTTCTGTCACTTCATGACGAAAGCCCAGCTGGCATTAGCTCAAGTTATGCAGCTGGCAATTAATTGAAGAAAACGCCTCTGTCACTCCTCAGTCAAACATGATCTGATTCAGCAGGTCCTGTTCACTTTCATCCCTCCTATTATACCAGAAGAACGAATGTAAATAACTCTCACTTGGCTCTTGCTTGTCATGGATTGTAAATTAGCTGGCAGCATACAGACTGATTGCATTAATGCTTTCTGGGCTGCTCTTCTCAATTGATTTTTATTTCTAGAAGAGGTTTGGACATTTCATTTCTGAGGCTTTCATGTACAGAAGAAGGAAATATTCTAGACTGCCTTTGTTCTTTTACAGTGCACAGCCGATTTTCAAAGTATTTCAACAAAATTTCAAAGTATTGTACCTGTGGGGTAGGTGCTAGTCTTCTGTGAGTCTTCCTGGGTTTCTATCAGACTTTGCTGTGCTGGTGTTTGTAGTTTAAACAGAACCTCACGGGAGATTTGTTCAGGATTTTTAAAATATATAAACATGTAATACACAGCACATGGTGTGCCAAAATTTTTGATGAGTACATTTTATAATTCTTAAAATGCAAAACTACTTGGCATGAGGAGATGATATAGTATGTTAAAAAGCATGGAACTTTTCCATAAAATAAAACTGTGCAGCAATGACGTAGGAGAATTCTTGCGGGAGTGCTAAAATAGTACATCGATTTGGTCCTTGCTGGATGTGAGAATTCACCAATTATATTATTCTGTGGAAATATGTTTTAGCACCTAGAGCCTTATCTCTGACCTCTCTCCACCCCAATTTATGTCCTGTCTGTCCAGTGTGCTTGTTGGATGCTTACTAGTCATTGCTATGCCTTTAGCCCTGAAAATGAATTTAAGACAGCAAGACTATAACTTGCCGGGATTTGGGGGTGCCCATGCGGGGTTCAGTGGTATTTCAGCAACAGGAACTGGGAAAGAAATGAGAACCCAGGAGGAAAAAAATCGAATTTAGGTGCTAGAAGGGACTTGGGAGTACTGGTTTATGAGGAAGAGTATCCAAAGGGCCTAAGAGAGTCTGCCTTGGATTAGGAGGTATTGGGTTACAGGAGATCCAAAGCTAGTAAGGGCAATAAAGCCTTGCAGCATGAGGCTCTCCTAATTTGGGCATTTGACGCAGGGTCTAGTGTCTGTGAAGCAGACCTCAGAAGTTGAGTAATCTGGGTAGAAGAGGAGATTACTGAGGGGCCAGCAGTCAAGGCTGACCTGTAGGGACATATCTGAATGGCCTGACTCAGTTGCACCTAAAGTTCGTGTAATGGATTCCTCCCTGGCTCGATTCTTTCATGAACACAGACAGGCTGAGTCTAGGGAGTAGCTAGTTGCAACAGAAGGGGCTGTAAAGATAGATAAACTGATAACTATAAAATGGAGAAGAAGCCTTGAGGAAATTATTAGTGTTAAACAGAAGTGGCCTTCACATTTGTCTACCTAGTAAATCTGTGCTCTTACTACACAACTAAAAAGGATTTAGCCAAAACTGTGTCTCCTATGTAAAGGGTGTTGGGGGGTGAGGTGGGGGAAGTGTTTGCCATGGGGAAGTTTTTTCCATTTATAAAGTGACAATTTAAAGTTGGAAGGAAAAAAAAAGTGTTACTAGCTTGGGCAATACAGAACTGCAATGTAAATACTTATTTATATTGAGTATTTGCCCCTGGGTCTAGTGATAGTTATATTTGTACACTGGGGAGTAGAGGAGGTAATATTCTAATAAGGAATCTTTGGGGCACCTGGGTGGCCAAGTTGGTTAAGGGTACAACTTCTGATTTTGGCTCAGGTCATGATCTCAGGGTTGTGAGATGAAGCCAGGTGCCAGGCTCTGTGCTGGGCTTGGAGCCTGCTTAGGATCCTCTCTCTCCCTCTCCCCTTCCCTCTTCCCACCCCCATCTCTCTCTACTTCTCTAAACAAGCAAATAAAACACAACCTATCTTCTGGTTCAATTTATTTTTCATTTGTAGGAGAAATCTCAATTTTTGTAACATTTAATTCATGAATTTCAGTGTAATGCTACATTTCCTTAATTTTTATTGTGTGCCACCTGTAAAGCTTATAGTGAAAGCCAGTCAGGCAAAATATTATGTATTGATTCCTTTATATTTAGGGGGGATTTTAAAACACAGGAATATAGCAGTGAACAAGGCAAAGATCCCAAGTCTGAAAGAACCTATGAGAAGAACGGAAACTTACATAGTGCCTTGTAATAGTCACAGCATGATGTGCCTGATTTCTTCAGGACTCCGCTCTAATGGCATCACTTTCTTTAAATTCTGAGACCCTTGATTTGACTCAGCTTATACCAGAACCGATGAGCATTAGAACTTCCTAAGAAATTCTAAGAAGATTAAAATACAAAATCTGTAAGACAAAAATAACCCTCCTAACAAGCTCAGCTCAAGATAGGGATTTCAACTTGCTCTTCTCAGCACAACGATTCTGCAGAGGAACACAGAGGTAATGGAAAGTCTTTGTAGCAAAGAGATTCCAAAATGCCACTTTGTTGGTGGACCTTACAATTAGTTATATGGTTTAAAAAGGATTAAGATTGCTTCTATAAGGTAAGGCTGTAAAATGGTTTAAGTGGGGGAGGATGTGACAGGATGGAAAGAAAATCTTCCTCTTCCTTTGTGGCTCTGAGAACTTAGAATGAGCAGCACCATCTAGGTAGCAAGAGAAGGAACTAGAACTTCCTGCGGATAAGCTCATGTGTGGACTCTCCTTGTTCTGGGGTTTACAAGGGCTACACTAGCATCATATTAAACACATGGCTCCTATTCCTTGTGCCAACTTTATTGCCACCTTGGCTCCTGAACAAAGAACTCATAACCAAGGCAAAACACGTTTGTGGTTGAAGGTAAAACCTCCCTACTTCATGTTGTTTTTCCATTTCATATTTTAAGCTTGCAAAAAGAAGCTTCTTTTTAATAAAGTGATGTGCCCTTGTGCAGTTAAGTTTCAGCACTGAGTACATCTTTCATGTTTTTAGGCAGCAAACTGTTTAGACACTGATGACCCAAGGTTTAAAAAAGGAAGGGAGGGTTGCTTGTGTAAGTTACATCTCCAAGTGTGGTCTCCAGGTCAGCTGCATAGGTATCACTTGGGAACTTGTTAGAAATGCAAATTTTCAGGTTCTGTCTCAGGTCTAAGGCATCAGAGACTCTGGGGGTGAACCCAGAAACCTGCATTTTAAAAAACTCTCCTGGAGATTCTGAGGTGTGCTAAAGTCTGACAACTGTTACTACAAAGAATACCACAAGGCAAACTTGTTCAGCACCTCTCAAGATGAATTATGGCAACATTTAGAAATTTGGAGAAATGTATACACATCCAAAGTGGGGTGTTTGTTGTTGTTGTTGTTAAAGCAGAATTCTGTATTTGGAGATAGGAGTTAGAATATCTTTCACTTTTTGTTTTTTTAAATTAAGAGGCCAAAAAGTACAGTGAGCTATTTATGTCATTGCGTAGGAATAATGGGGTTTGTTCTAATGGAAAGGGTATCTCATGAAAAAACTTCACTAATGTTATGTCTAGACACATATTCTTTTTTGAGGCAGGAAACACAATAGAAAATTGGCTTCTTCATCAAGTTCAAGGAAATGGTGTTTTAATTCTGTAGAGAAGTAATTTCATTTTCTTGGAGAAATGGGTAGACCGATATTAGTAATTTAATTTTCTTAAATATAACAATGGTTGCTACAGTTCTTACCAAGCCTGAAAGAAGGCAGATAGATTTAAATCTAGCCACTTACTGGATTTGGGAGGGCGTTGTGGGGGAGGGGGGGTTGGGGAGGGGTGCAGGGAGCAGGGTGGTGAAACTTTGTAGCAGGGAGGTAACTTTTTAAAAAGCTATAGGCTAATTATCATGTACTATTTCCTGCAGTACTTTGACCAGATAGCTAAGGTCATCAACAGAAATGTGAACTCCCAGGCCTTTGTACATAACTCCATTCAGATACATTCATTTCACAAATATTCGTGGAATATCTGCCACAAACTTCTCACTCTAATGCACAGCGCTGGACAAATGTGCAAGACATACACAGCCGTGGTCCTTGTGAAGGCAGAGGTCCGGTGGTAAAGCTGCACGAATAAACAAGCAATAACTGAAGTCTAGTACTTTCAGACAAGGCAGATGCTATGAGAGCAGCTCTCCTAGACTTGATGGCATGGGCCAGGGGTGGTTAGGAAGAGTTCACGGAAGAGGTGCTAGAATTCCCAGGTGAGTAGAAACTAGATGATGCAAGGGCAGCCTGGGAAGAACATATGCAAAGTACTAAGGCAGTTAAGGCAGTGAGTTCTTAGAGCTCTCAAGTGACTGACCATAGCCCCATCTGGTGGAGATGGGGGTGAGATGGTGACTACAGAGGTTCTGGAGAGAGATAGAGATGAAGCTGCCAAAGAAGTCATGGAAGAGGGGGAAAAATGTTTGGTGGGGAGGCCATGGTAGCCATACTAAGGATTCAGGACTTTATTCCAACAAAATGGGAAAGGCTTTGAGGTTGTAGATTTGGGCTGCCCTTTATAGAGACTGAATTGCAGAAGCGTGGTGCTGGAGGAGAGACCAGTAGAGACATTGTTGTCATAAGTCAGACAAGTATTTATCACTTGGATCAGCAGCAAGGTGATGATGCAGACAAGTAAAAAGATTGAGAAATTAGCTGGTCAGGAAGCAGATTCACTGGACTTGGAGATTTATTTGGTGTGGATGTTAGGGTGAAGCAGATACCCTGATCAACTAGTAGGCTAGTCATTGAGCTAAGAGCACAGGAGAGCTTACAGGTTCTAGAGTTTAATGACACTTCCATATGGACATGCTGAAGCTGAGTGTTGTGGTTGTCCATGACAAATAAACTGTTGGAAATGTAATGTAGGCCTGGACCACAAGTGATCTGGGCTCCTCTCTTAGGCCACTGGGTCCTCATAAATGTTTTCCATGCTTCATCATGGAGAAGCTTAAACCAAAGAACTTTCTTTATTTCTGTGATTGCTCCCACACTAATTTGGCACTACTTTAGCTGCCAGTTTTAAGTGCTAAGTGAATTTTAGAGTGAGGAATTTTTCTGCAAGACATCCTAGGAAGCTGTTTGGTTTACTCAGTGAAACACGCTTACCAACCAACCACATATATTACTTTTCAGTTGATATTTTATTTTAACAATGGAAAATAGGAGAGAACTGGGATGTCTAACCTCAATTTAAATATGCTTATCCTCATTTGCATCACAGATCATTTCCCTGTAACAGTAAAATGTAAATACATCTGCTATAGATTTGTTGTTTGGTGTGAACAACACTGGAAAATGAACAGGTGAATATAACAAAGAACAAAACAAGTATTCTTATTTTGAGAAAGAGGAATTACGGTTATCACACAATAGTCCTTAGTTCTAGAATGATGTTGTAGCTGTGCCTTTTCACATAAAATATTTAAATTTAAATGTTAGAATTTTTGTCATGTCAAAAAAGACATTGTGGGCCTCTTATTTACTGAGTAATTGCAATTGTACAAGTGATGGCTGTCAGAAACAAACAAAAAAATCCTCATATAAATTATTTATTACTCTAAATTTTTACCCAAAATTGTCTCCATAATGATGAAACCTTGGAAGTTATTTTATTTTTGAGAAACAAGTTGTCACACAAATTAAGACAAAAACACATAAATTTCAGCTAGCCTTCAGAATCATGAGAGCAAATGTCTTCAACAAAATTTAGAATACTAAATTCTTACTGTTTGCAAGTAACCAAATTAGAAAAAGTAGGGACACACTTAGGAAATTTTTCCAATGATAAATTTTTTTTAACACCTGCATTACTTTAGTCTATGAAGTAGACAATTAAGCCTACTCTCATGATATACTACATGTAAACCTCTTCTGATTCATAATTAATTTTCTGATTAATAATTCTATTTGAAATACAAAATTCCTGCTCATACATAATGTAGATTAAAGCTAGACCAGCTGAGAGCTGGCCAAAACTATTAAAGCATATCTTCTGCAGTCCCATTTTCTTTTCCTGAGCTCTTTGTCATCATTCAGGTCATTGTAACCCTTATTCTCTCTAACAAATGCTTTATTGCAGCCAGGACAATGTTCATCCTCATGTTCTATCCTGACTTTGCCTTAGCCATTCAGTGGAATAGGTATATGTTGGTGTGAGTACATATACACATACACACATACATATATATGCTTAACTATTCAATAAACTACGTTAAAGCTTCTGCAAATTCAGAATAAGCCTGTTTAAATTGGGGGTGGATATTTATTGCAGCTTAACAGTGGTTCGTATACTAACTGTATGTTGAACATCATATACGGAACAGTATTATATTTAGAACTGAGATCCTACTTCACATAGGATGTCCCAGATTTGTAGTGGTAAACAAATTGATGAGCTAATTCACAGAGAATATAGAACTACAAAATTATGTGTCTTTTTTCATAATGTCATTCACTGCAGTAGGTACACAGTAAACCTCATATTAAAAAGAAAAGAAAGTTCATTTCTAAAACCCTGCAAGTGGAATAAGTGGAATAAAATCTTTAGAAATAAGCCATATAAGCTGAAACCTAAGAGATCTGAAAAATGGGGAAGTTAAATATTATAAATACACAGAGTTGAGAGATCTGAATTGGATCCTGACCTGGGAAGTTCTAATACTCATGTTGAAAAGCTTTAGGAGAAAGTAAGAACTATCCTTTCTAATCACAGATTATAGATGAAAACTTTAAATGTACTTGCTGTTAGTTTAATTTCTGCCTCTAGAATTACCATAATCTATTCTTTTGTTTTGTATCCTTATTATTTTTAAAATATAATATGCTATAATGAGCCCTATATTTTGAAATTGCCTTTTTTCTTTTTCTTTTCTTTTTTTGAACTTCCAGTATTGTTTTCTGCTTTTTCTCTATGGCTTCTTTCTTATAATAATTTTTAAAATCATATTTACCTCAGTGCCCTAAGGAAATATTTTCATTCCTTGTTTTAGCCATTTTAATTATTTTTTAAGAACTTATCTTTTTTTTTAATTTGTTAGTCACAACACAGTACATCACTAGTTTTTGATGTAGTGTTCCAAGTTTCATTATTTACATATAACATCCTGTGCTCAATGTAATACATACACCCCTTAATACCAATTATCAGGCCAACCCATCCTTCTACCCCCCTCCCCTCTAAAACCCTCAGTTTGTTTCCTGGAGTCCCTAGTCTTTCATTGTACATCTTCCCTTCTGGTTTCCCCTATTTCATTCTTCCCTTCCTTCTCCTAATGTCCTCCATGCTATTCCTTATGTTCTACAAGGAAGTGAAACCACATGATAATTGACTTTCTCTGCTTGACTTATTTCACTCAGCATAATCTCCTCCAGTCCCATTCACAATGATGCAAAAGTTGGGTATTCCTTTCTGATGGCTGAGTAATATTCCATTGTGTTTATGGACATCTTCATCCATTCATCTGTTGAAGAGTATCTTGGATCTTTCCACAGTTTGGCTATTGTGGACATTGATTCTATGAAAATTGGAGTTCATATGGCCCTTCTTGTCACTACATCTGTATCTTTGGTGTAATACCAAAGATATTGCTTTGTGCAATTGCTGGATCATAGGGTAGCTCTATTTTTAATTTTTTGAGGAATCTTCACACTGTTTTCCAAAGTGGTTGCACCAACTTGAATTCCCACCAACAGTGTAAGAGGGTTCCCCTTTCTCCACATCCTCTCCAACATTTGTTGTTTCTTGCCTTGTTAACTTTTTAGGCATTTTAATTATTTATGAGCATTGTAGTGACATCTTTGCCCAGATTTTCATGCTGATAGATTTTGGTCACTGTTCTTTAAGGCTTGTAAGAGATCAATTTCTTCAGCACAACCCAGCCCCAAATAATGCAAGGTTAGGATGATATATTGACACTGTACATGTGCCTTAGTTTTTCAAGCATTTACAGAATCTTTTTTGAGTATCAAATATGTGCAAAGCAAAGGGAGACTTTTTCAGCTTAGGGAGACTTTAGGATCTGTGGGATCTATCATTTAGAAGACTTTATAAAGAAAAGTGAAACCTCCCAAAGATGTGTTAATATTCAGTTTTCATTTACAGCCTCTCTGATGCCTTTTAGACCTATAGCTATTCATGTAAATAAAAAAGGACACATTTATTATAAGTTGTGGCATATAGTCTTTATGAAAAGTTTATAGCCTATGTGTTAAAGATAAATGTGAAGAAAGTATGCTCTTTTGTTGCGTTTTTCCCAATGCTTTATAAGTTTTACCCCCATAAGAAATTTTTGAAATGCTCATGCTGATAAGAGGTCCTAAACAAATACCAGCACAGTGTACTTTTTTTTCTTTAATATTTTTATTTATTTATTTGACAGAAAGAGAGAGGGGGAGAGAGCAAGCACAAGCAGGGGGAATGGAAGGCAGGGGATAAGCCAGCTCTCTGCTCAGCAAGGAGCCTGATGTGGGCTTCTATCCCAGGACCCTGAGATCATGACCTGAGCGGAAGGCAGCAGCTTTAACCAACTAAGCCACCCAGGCACCCTATCAAAGTACTTTCACACATCCTATCCTATTTGCCTTTGCATCATCCCTAGAAGGTCACTATATGACACTCTTGTTTCATTAGCATTACAACAGATTATTAGACAAATCAACAGGATGAAAATTTAAAGCAACGTTATCTAACTGAGAAAGCCTTCACTTATAGTTTCAAACAATATTTCTCACCCACCTTAAACCATCAGGGAAGATTTAAAAATCTCGTGCCCAGGCCAGATACTTGGGCCAATGACAAGAAAATTTCAGGAGAAAGGCCCCAGGAGGCAGCACATTTAACTCCCCAGTGACTCTACTCACCCCTTCAAAGACTCACTAACCTCCACTCACAGGAGTGCTGGTTAAGTAATGCTTCTGCCACACCTGCTCTGCCTCCCAGTGTTACTACTTTCCACCTGTTCCTGTCATTTTGAAGAGTGATCATTTGAACCAGCTGGATACATGAGAGGATACATGCCCTGCCCCGCCCCCCAAGTTGCAATGTAAGCATAAAAGCCTTTTTTAGCTTCCAACAATTTGCATGGAAAACAAATGCAAATATAAACATTACACCTAGTATTAAGAAATACTCAATAAGAAGTTTAAAATCCCACCTTGTTTCCCATCTCACCCCTCACACTCTCACATTCTTGGCCATTACATTCACACCCAGCTCAAATGCCTCTCAACGTCTTGCTTTTATCTCCCTCACTCCTGAAGTGGCCTGGTCTTTTGTCAGTTTAGAAGTTGCTAGGATTCTCTGACAACATTCTGTGTGAGATTCAGTCCAGAGCTCAGAACCTATCTTCCTGAATTTATGTGTTACATAAATTCACTGCCTAGAAACTCTTATTGGCTCTCAGCTTGCTACCTTCAAGGAAAAAAAAAAAAACAAAACAAAAACAGAATAAAACAAACAAAAAATGAAACAAAAATTTAACTTGCATTTAGTCTTGCGTGGCGAAACTCCACCCCTGGCAGATTCACCGCACTACTTCATGACGGGGTGTTCTTGTGCATGCAAGTTTTGTGGAGAATGTCTTCAGTTCCGTTCTGTACTCGGGAAACTCATCATCCAGCAGATCGATATTGCCTCTTCCGGGCCGCTGTCCCTGGTTCTCCGGGAAGAATGAGTTGCTCCGTGATCTGTGTTCTCTCAACACGTTGGCTCCACCTTGATTATAGCAAATGTTATGTAACTAAAATATTTTTAGTTACTCAAATAAAACACTAGATAATATAGTACATGTGGTTTGTGGGACCCCTGGGTGGCTCAGTGAGAGAAGCAATGCACTCTTGATTTGTTTGGCTCAGGTCATTTATCTCAAGCATGGTGGGATCAAGCCCTGAGTGGGACTCCATATGTGGGGCAGATAATCTGCTTGGGATTCTCTCTTTCTGTCTCCCTCTGCCCCTCCCTTCGCTCACACTCTCTAAATTAATTAATTAATTAGTTAATTGATCTTTAAAAAACAAAAAAAAACCTCACAAAATATGTGTTTTGTGCTTATTTAACTCACAAAGGAAAAATACCCATATTTTTTTAAGACCCATATTTTTAAAAATAGGATTGTGTGTAATAGAATTTTATTTGGTTTTGCTTTTTCATGTTTGACCCCAATATTCTTGGTGAGAGAAAAAATCAATCTGGAAAATATGTCTAAAGAATGAGAAAAGAATTCTAATAAAATATGCCAGATTTCTGTTAATATTCAAAAAGAATTTAATACAATATATAGTGCTTTTTTGCACGAGTGATTTTTATTACCTGTTGAAGAGCAAATGAGACTTTTAGATTCAGACTATGAGAAGGTCCTATCATATTTTCAGCAGATTCAAATGTTCAGCTTTCAAAATAATCTGCCCATACAATTTAGATATAATTTAACCAAGAATAACCTGCCCATATGATTTAGATATAATTTAACCCAAATTTAGATATAATTTAACACCAAATTAGATATTATTCAACCCAAAATACAATTTAGATATAATTTAGATATAATTTAACCCAAATAAGACACAACATTTTGGAATAAAATAAAAAGGCATTCAATTATGACTTTGGCCAAGGGTTTCTCCTATCTTAACATCAAAATCACACACGGTGGACCCCCTCCTTAAAAGTTTCTGATCCTGTGTCTGTGGTGAGCCCATAGTTGTGTTCATTCAATAAGTCCCGGGTGGCTCCAGTGTTGCTGGTCTAGAAACCCCATTTCAAGAAAGACTGGATTATTTTAACAATTTAGCAGTTGAGTTTTCACTACAATGCATATACCTGTTGACTAACAGTGATTGGCTTGGTTGTCACCAAACATCCTAATGTTTGAGATATCTGTATATAGTCATAGATCCACAAAAGCAAACCATACTTATATTAAGATTTTTTTGCTGTTGGGGGCACCTGGGTGGCTCAGTCAGTTAAGCATCCAGCTCTTCGTTTTGGCTCAGGTCATGGTCTCTGGGCCTTCAGATCAAGCCCCCATGTCAGGCTCACTGGGGAGTCTTTCTCTTCCTCTCCCTTTGCCCTTCCTCCTGCTTTTGCTCGTGTTTTTTCTCTCTAAAATAAATAAATCTTAAAAAAAAAAAAAGACTTTTGCTGTTGTTGCTGTTTTTGCTTACTTTAGTATGTTTAATTACATCAATCCTGGAGAAAAATAAATGTTCTCTAATCTTAGCATCACAGAATTTTTTTTGAAACAACAGAAGATTCTATCTTAAACATTTTGATTTTCACTCTCCTAGTAAATATAAGCATGTGAGTTCAGGCAATCTCTATGTTTTAAAGGCATATTGGATTTATTTTTAAACTTAATAAAATTGGCAAATTTTCTCAATAAAGTTGGAAAGACATTTCTTTGGATGGAAAACTCAGCAAAAACATTCGCCTAGTGTTGAGAGTTTGGTATCTTTACTCTGTTATTGGTTGTATACTGGTTTTACCTGAAGCCAGTGTGTTACAAGACGAATCCTGTCCTGGTTCTGTCTGAAGAAAATAAAACATAAGGTTGGTAGTGTACCTTTGTACTATTTGCCAGCATCTCTTAGTAACATGTGACTGAGAATGATAGATTGTAGGGAATAGGAGCCTTGGAGAAATTCATTGATATGTTCAAATCGTCAAAAGCCTGGAGTAGACTGAGGTTTGGAGATACCCTATAACCTCCTGCTCTCCCACCCCTCTTAAGATGGTCCAGGTATGCTGCATTTGCTCTGGGGGTATGGCTTTCAGGATTGCTTATCTAGCAGGAAGAGAGATCAAGGAAGGTTACAGTCTCACTTTATGGTCTTCCCAAGTATGTATTCTAGCCTTTTGGATGGGGTTTCCTAAAGCTGGAGAGAGAACCTCTGACCAAGATTGCTGATACTTAGGGGTGCCTGGGTGGCTCAATGGGTTAGGCCTCTGCCTTCGGCTCAGGTCATGATCCCAGGGTCCTGGGATCGAGCCCCGCATCGGGCTCTCTGCTCAGCGGGGAGCCTACTTCCTCTCTCTCTCTGCCTGCCTCTCTGCCTACTTGTGTTCTCTGTCTGTCAAATAAATAAATAAATAAATCTTAAAAAAAAAAAAAAGATTGCTGATATTTAGAGGTCGAAGAAATTTATATTCTTTAGGTAAGGACACTAAGACCCATTTAAAAAGTATAGTGGTAATCCTTTATATCTCTTTAAGAATATTCACATTATTTCAGTGTAAATCATATTGATTCTGTGAATTGGACAAAGTGGTCGCCTTGTTTTTCAAATGAGGACTAATAAGGTCTATTTAATTCAAGGGATAGCCTCTTCAGATGCAGCTAGTGGAGGCCTGTGTTCTAGCAGCACGCTTCAAATATGTGCTCATAATCAACTAAGTCTGGATTTCATTCACGCATTCATTGAAAAAATATTTATTGAGCACATACCTTGTGCAAGATGCTGTTCTAAGTGCTTAGGATACAACAAAGCAAACAAAATGTCATGACCTCGTGGAGGTTGCATTATAGTGAAGGGTACAGTAGGCAGAATAATGGCCCCCACAAAGGTTTCACTGCCTAATGGACAGATCCTATGGATGTATTGTCTTACATGGGAAAGGGGATTTTGCAGATGTGACTGAGACCTTGAGACATAGATTGCTGGGATGCCAGGATGGCTCAGTTGGTTAAGCGTCTGCCTTCAGCTCAGGTCATGATCCCAGGGTCCCGGGATCAAGTCTTCTGTGGGGCTCTTCGCTCAGCGTTGGAAGGCGAGGAGCTGCTTTTCCTTCTGCCTGCTACTCTCCCTGCTTGTGCTCTCTATCCCTTTCTCTGACATATAAATAAATAAAATCCTAAAAAAGAAAAAAAAAAAGAGAGAGATGTAGATTGTTCTGGGTTATCCTGGGGGACCCAATCCAATCACGTGAGTCCTTAAAAGCACAGACTCTTATAACAGTGAAAAGAAAAGATAAGATGACACCAGAAGGGTCAGAAGGATGCAGTGTTTCCAGCTTTGTGAATGGAAGAAGGGGTCTATGAGCCAAGGAGTGTGGGTGACCTCTAGAATCTGGCAAAAGAAAAGACACAGATTTCTTCCCTAGAGCCTTCAGGAAGGAATGCAGCCCTGCCAACTTCTTGACTTTAGGCAAGTGAGTGTTAGACTTTCAACCTATAGAACTATAAAATAATACATTTTTATTGTTAAACCACTATGTTTGTGGTCATTTGTCATACGAGCAATGAACGCTAATGGGGAGGAAGACAGAATACGCAAGAAAAATAAGTAAAGTGTATTGTATTTTGGTTAGTGATAAGTGCTAAGGGGAAAAATAAGTCAGGGATATATCAGGAGGGAATGCAATGTTTGATAGAGTAGCCTTCCACGCTGACATTGTGTAAAGACTTGAAGGTAGTGAGGGAGGGGAAAGAACACTTCGGATGCAGAATAGGAGGCCAAATTCTGTCAGTCCAAAACAATGAAGCTGCATAAATAGATCCTGAATATCAAACTCTCAAAAATAATTACCATTCCAGAATATTCCAGCTTACCCCAGTTATCTTGTATTTAAGACAAAGCTTAAAACTCAAAAGATGATATTCTGATTTTTCTGTAGGGAAGTAAACATCCTGGCTTAAATAACGCGGTCACTTTTTCATGTTTTCTGGAAAATACATGAAAAAATTCAGTAGTATTTGATTTGCACAGCATTAAAAGATATCTTAAAATGTGGTCTAAGGTCTAAAGCAAACAACTTGGGGACCATCAGACCTGAGCCCCTTGGGACTATTTCCTAAACATGATGATCAATCGTTTATAGCACTACAAAGGCATTTCAGACAATATCTGACTCTGAATTGTTGCTACAATAAACTGAGTGCCTGGGGAAAAAAACTATTGTAATTATTTTATTATCATAGACTGTCCCTCACATACTAAATAAATAAAAATAAAATCAGTCTGCTAATTCAGTGCAACAATTGGTCATAAATTTTGATGGAATTGTCTGTTGGTACTTTGAAGTAATCTGATTATAGAGATTAAGTCATCCTCTTAAGTACCAGAGGAAAGAGAAGAACTAGGTGTCTAATTCTTATTGTTTCATGATAGCATTTATTTTAATTTTCAAAGGAAGAATAGAAATTCTATGATCTGTATCAGTAGAAATATTAATGAATTCAGCAAATAAATGTCGAAGTAATTACTGGTATAATAATAGACATTCTGCAATGATACTTCCCAGAAAATGTGCCTTACCTTGCTCCTCAAAGTGTGGCCCATGAACCAGAAGCCTGAGCAGCAGAAATGTTCATCTTTAGACCCCATCCCAGACCTACCAAGTTGCAGTTTGCAGTTTAACAAGATCCTAGGTGATCCATATACACATTAAGTATAAAAAGGGCCATTCCGAGACATTCTGGATCTCTGATTATGAATCTTGCCCCTCTGTATTTTGTATTGTTTAGATCTTGGCAAGCGCACGTGACCTCACATTATTGTGAAGTCAGTGCTCTAGCATATCATATTTCGAGAAACTGTTTTCATTAAGGGGAGCTTAGTGTCTTACAGCTCTGAAGATATGTACACAAAAGTTGGTAGTATTAGGCTGAGACATTAGCAAACCTTCTGGATACTTACTGTTTAAATTTCAAAACCTTAAATAGGCTAACATATTTTTAAAGATGTAACAGCTTAAGTTGAAGGGTGTAGACATTTAACTGCTTTAGAGGAAGGTAAATTGGAAACTCAAAGGTTAAGAGAGAAGAGTACAAATTTCTTGCAGAATCAGAATTTTCAGGTTACAGGAAGCAGCCAGTGCCATCTGGCTCAGAGCGAATGCGGCTCAGAGCGAATGTAAGCTATTCCTTGATCTTTGAAAGGCCAGTGCTCGATCCTCCCTTGATCTTTGAAAGGCCAGTGCTCGATCCTCCCATCCATGCTCACACGGGAAACTCACCTTTCTCCCAGGCAGTTTGTATGTGTTGTCGACCAGCTGTGTTATCACCTTGCCCCTGCTTTCCCTGACTCTACTTCTGCCTCCGTGAAGCTTCCAAGTTTCGATGCTCCCGTATCTGAAGCTTGGAGACACACAAGGCAAATGAAATTCAGCTTTCACTTGACACTCTTTTATATCTTTAATAGTAAGGTCTGTTCCCATTGTGTTCTTTTCCTTAAGTTAAAAACCTTTACTTGGGGCACCTGGGTGGCTCAGTGGGTTAAAGCCTCTGCCTTCGGCTTAGGTCATGATCCCAGAGTCCTGGGATTGAGCCCCGCATCAGGCTCTCTGCTCAGCTGGGAGCCTGCTTCCCTTCCTCTTTTTCTGCCTGCTGTGATCTCTGTCTGTCAAATGAATAAACAAAATCCTAAAAAACCAAAACAAAAAAACCTTTACTATCCTTCCCATATTCTAGTGACTCCCCTTTAGATCATCTCCTATCTTACAGCACTTTTTTCCATTTGTGGACCACAAATGAGCAAATTATTTCAAATGTAACCCAAGTATCTCAGAGCATCAGAAAGACTATCTTTTATTACCTACTCCTGGACATTATCAATGAATGTGACTTTAAATCATGTCAACGCCTTGGCTACCACATCCTATTATTGTCCCATGTGACATACATTTCACTGAACAGACTCAGCTTAGCAACCAGCTCCTTCCCCATTAGTAGGACTTCAAATGCATCCCAATTTAACTCCGTATTGTTACTTTGGGCCCATTAAGCTCTTTTTATATCCTGATTCTATCATACATTCTGTTAGCTTTTCTTCCCAGCTTGAAGCCATCAAATTTGTTCCCCAAAACAGACCCTTTTCCTTAATATAACTGCTTCATTAATCGGCTTTAAATAAGCTTTAATCATATGTCTGTTAGGATCTTTGTAAGTGATGTTACTAAGTAGGAATTTATTTCCTGGCACATGTGTATGTGTTCTTAGATATGTCAGTTAATCACAATTCCTCTATTAGATTACAAACTCCTGTTTGCAAGGGTCTTCTGTTTCTCTTCACAGTTTTGCTTACCTTTAAGTACATAGTTAATATTATTGACTCTGACTGGATGGTGGTTGATGGTTAACTAATAACAAAGGATGAATTGAGGACTTGGTGTTTCAATATACCAGAAGGATGCTTACTTAGGAAATGCCTTTTAATGAATAAAATTCTGACTTTTGCTAGCAAAATAGAAGGTTCAAATGAAGTTAGGGGTCCATCAAAGAAGGCTATAATTGGTTTGTTCTTTTCAGTTCCTAGCCCATGGTGATTGATCTCACATTTGATTTTAAAACAAATCAGAAGTTGACGATTCAGAAATGGGTGACTCAATCAAATTATAGACAAACCCCTTGCTGCAATGACTCTTACTAATTAAATGTCTGTGACAGCAGAATCAAAAGAGGAGGAATTATATAAAATTTAGAAGCAAGGCCATAACACGATTCCTTTCAGCTGGAGACACCTTAAGTCATTAACCATGTAACATTTTTTTTTTAAAGATTTTATTTATTTGACAGACAGAGATCACAAGTAGGCAGAGACACAGGCAGAGAGAGAGGCAGAAGCAGGCTCCCCGCTGAGCAGAGAGCCCAGGGCTCTATCTCAGGACTCTGGGATCATGACCTGAGCCCAAGGCAGAGGCTTTAACCCACTGAGCCACCCAAGGCGCCCAACCATGTAACATTTTTGAAGGAATAAAAACAGGTTGGATTCTCCTTTGTGAAAAATACTTGAATATTTCAAGTTAGATTTCACTTTATCTCATTTAAATTAAGTACATCAAGCCTCATCTATGCAAGTTTTCTCAAATGTTAGGAAGATGACTCTTTTCTTTGCTTACGGTAATATATTTTCCTTTGGTGGTTAAAAAATGCAAACTCTATAAATATATTGCTAGTAAGTGGATACGATTTCAAATACTTCAGAAGCCTCACAGGATTAAAAATCAATACTTTATGGAAGGTATGTTTAGTACCATCTAAATTTTTAAGTTGGTGCATTTATTTACATATATGTAAATTTATTGATTTACGTATATGCTTGTACTTAGAGAGTAAAGGATCCTGTATGAACACACCCTTACAAACAAATACCACCAAACTATTTAGTGATTATTTCAGAGTAAGTAAGATTGTAGACACTTCTAAATATCTCCACATTTTTACTTTTCTATATTTTCTCTTATAAGCTTTCATCTTGGCATAAGAAGAAAAATAGAAAGTGTTAGTTAAAAATTTCCCACGGGGGCGCCTGGGTGGCTCAGTCATTAAGCATCCGCCTTCACCTCAGGTTATGATCTCAAGGTCCTGGGATCGAGCCCCACATCAAGCTCTCTGCTCAGTGGCGAACCTGCTTCCCCCTCTCTCTCTGCCTGCCTTTCTGCCTACTTGTGATCTCTCTCTCTGTCAAATAAATAAATAAAATCTTTAAAAAAAAATTTCCCCAGGGGCGCCTGGGTCGGTTAAGTACTTGCCTTTGGCTCAGGTCATGATCCAGGGTCCAAGGATGGAATCCCGCATCAGGCTTCTTGCTTGGCAGGTAGTCTGCTTCTCCCTCTTCCTGCCCCCCCTCACTTGTGCTCTCTCTCTCTGGCAAATAAATAAATAAAATCTTATAAAAAATAATAAAATAAAAATTTCCTCAAAGCATACTTTGTAATAGTGAAAAATAAAAATGAATGAAATATGTATCAATAGGAGAAAGACTATGTAAACAGAAAAGGAAAACTAAGAAATAAAATTCAGCTATGGGAAAAGATTCTTGTGGTCATTTTAAAAACTGATCAACATGCAGATTTCCTATGGTATTTGGCGACAAGATAAGCTAACTTCCTGAAATAGTAACTGTTTATAAAGAATAAAAACAGATAAATGTTTAACTTTCCCTAACTTTAAAATAAAAGTGAAGAGGAAAAAAATGCATTGAAGCAAACATACACTTTTTTTTTTTTTTTTTAAACAATTGCTCTCAGTTTCAATGTCCTCTTGTCAAACCATCATGGGATTGGTGAGTAGATATTATTCTGTGTTTTTCCCTGCCTGGTCCTTAGAAGTCATCAAGATGTGTCTACAAAGAACAAGATAGAGAATTGAGGGCTTAAGAGAAACATTCTTTGATATTGACAGTGGTAGGAAGTTTCTCCTTATTGCCTCATTGTGGTTTGTATATCAGGCTGCAGCATGTCCTTTTCTGAAGCTGTGCAGCCAGTTTCCGTAAGACTGTTGGCCCTGTGACGTTATTGGAACACATTTATCTGGAGATGAGTACCTCAGTACCTCCCTCAGCAAGCTCAACAGGCTCTACTATGTAGCAGAGGGCACCGGAAGCAGTAATAGAGAATTTTTGTGGTACGTCTCTTTTTCATAGTGCTTCAAAATGAAAATGTCTCTGAGTGCAAGTAGTAGTTTATTTTTAGTTAAGAGAAGTGTATCTCCCACCCCCCCCCCTTTTTTTTGTTAAAGCAACCTATAAAAGTCAGTGAGTTTTCTTAAGGACCCACATTTTTCCACTTTCTGTATTAGTGATACTCTCTAATCATAATACAACTGGTAATATGGCTGAGGCCTTTCAAGAGAGAATATAGCAGAAAACAAGGTACATCCTCTAATCATGTAAGAAATCTAGTGCAAGGAACCGAGACAGATATGGAGCACTCTCAGAAACTGAATTGGAAATCCAGATGTGTGAAAGTCAAATGGAAACAGATGGAAAACTCTATGTAGAAATCAGTTTGTTTAAATAGCCAAGGAATGTTTTAATGGTTCAAAACTTATACTCGAAAACTGTATAAATATGTGTTAGATTATCATGAAATATTCAAACAACATGTTCTTAATCTTCAGGTAGAACAGTCTTACAGATTTTAAAGTTTTGTGTTGACCACAGATTTGTGTTTTTAAAGGTAAACCTTGAGTTTTTATGTCTTTTCAGTGAGAAAAAAAATGAGGGAGGGGTGGATATGAGTGAGTGAAATGTATAAAAAGGGAAAAAAGGTAAAAAGAAGAGAGAAAGAGCCAAAAGAGAGAGAGCCACTGACAATGGTATTGGTTGGCATCACTTTCAGAGCCAACTACCTCAATTTAGAGGATATGCATTTATGACTCATCAAATTATATTAAACTGATTGGACAGGAACTGTGTTAAGCCTACTGATGGTGCTTCATAAATATTCATATTAACAGTGATAGAAGAGAAGAGAATCTCTTTCAAAACTAAATACTTATAAACTATATACCTTGTTGGAAAGTCAGTGTTGTTCTGCTCCAGAACTTTTCTATCCCCTTTAAGGATAATTCTTACTCAGGTTAACAGAAATACAACCCTGTAGCTGTAGAGTCCCTCTGTGAATTGAGAAAGCTCTTCAAGTCCAACTCTCTGAAAATGGCAGATGTATTAAGATAACAACCACTAGGGGCACCTGGGTGGCTCAGTCATTAAAACCTCTGCCTTCAGCTCAGGTCATGATCCCGGGGTTCTGGGATTGAGCCCCACATTGGGCTTCCTGGTACATAGGAAGCCTGCTTCTCCCTCACCCACTCCTCCTGCTTGTGTTTCCTCTCTCGCTCTGTCTCTCTCTGTCAAATAAATAAAATCTTAAAAAAAAAATTATATCCTGTAGGTTATTAATGTCATATGGCATTAGCAACTTCACTGGACCACGAAGTTCTTTGCCCAGATTTACATTTTAATAAGAGCAAGTGCTAAAAGTTTTCGCCCATTTCTCCAGCTCTCTTGAAGATACAATGGTCTTCTCATACTATAGCTTCAGTGCATGAACAGTTACTCTGGTAGCCTAAATAAATTAGTGAATGTGCAGATTAAACACCTGATACACATGAGGAAGTAACTTAGCACTGGGGAATCACCCTCTCTTGCTACTTGATTGCTCTTTGTGTAGAACAGTGATTAGGGAAGCTGTTAATGTATGGTTAGCAACTGTATCTAAGACTTGGGTTTATGGGAGAATAAAGTGCACTCCAGGCCAATGAGCACACATATATGAGTATTGACCTTGACTCATAAGACTTGCTTTAAAACTACTCCAAATAAATACCTTTTAAAATTTAATTTTTCTCACATTTCTACATACTTAGTCCTAGTTCAAGAACAAATACTTAAATGATAGCCATTCAATAACTATTCCAGGTAAATTTTAAATTTTTTTTTCCTTTTCAAACATATTCTACATGAACTTTATTTTGGTTAAGTAATACTGTAGTTTCTTTTTTCTTTTTTTTTTTTTTATTTGTGGGAGATTATACAATGTTCTATAATAATTCTAAACCTGAATTTCCTTTTCTTTTCATCTTAGCGAAAGCTTGTTCCTATTCTTTTAGCACTCTTTTTAATGTACCTGAGAGCCATCTGCGCTTTATCTGAAATGTAAATTAATGTAAAAACCTTTTACATTCTTAATAAAGGATCGGCTGCTGTCTTCATATCTTCATGTTCCTCAACAGTCAATATTCAACCTTCAGTGGTTAACAAATTTTTTTTTAAATTTCTTCACTTTTTTATTTATTTGACAGAGAGAGAGATCATAGGTAGGCAGAAAGGCAGGCAGAGAGGAGGAAGCAAGCTCCCTGCTGAGCAGAGAGCCCAAAGCAGGGCTTGATCCCAGGACCCCTAGCTGAAGGCAGAGGCTTAACCCACTGAGCCACCCAGGCGCCCCAGTGGTTAACAATTATTTAAGTCTTATTTTTCTACCTTCTGGGGAAGACAGATGTGGAATTACAAGTGAATCAAATATTATAACAGAGAAGTGGGGGAGGGGTGCCTCCAGAGGAGATAACTGGAGAACATAAATGTAGTGATTGAGGTGGGTGAGAAAGAGGCAGGGCCTGGTGTTAGAACAGGTAACTTTTCTAAAATTCATCAGGAAGTTATGTAAATGGGGCAGGTGGGAGTAGGAAAAGGTGGAACTGTTAGGAAATGAGGTAGAACCAGATTCTGTAGGACTTGGTAGTTGATCAAGGAACACTCAAGGGCCATTGTGGTTCGCTGTTGAAGAACGGAGTGCAGGGAGGCAAGTGTAGAAGGGCAAGGCTGCTTAGGAAGCCATGTCTGTAACAAAGGCAAGGGATGAGAATAACCTGGATTTGGAAATAGAAACCATTGTCTTTTACCTGTGAAATGATCGTTGGCTGTCTCTCCTCCATGCCAGACTCAGGTTCCCCATGCTGCAGTCAAGAGGGCACTCATGCATGTATTCCTCATTTTATTCTGACTGGGTTGGTTTATGCAATAACGGCTAAATCTCCTTAATTCAACGTCAGAAATGCATTTATGTAAAGTCAAGGCACCTTCTGCTCCCTCCAGCCACCTTTCCTTCTTTTGATTCCCATGGTTCAGCTCCTCTTTCTTCCTTCTCAGCTGAGTATCATTCAGTGTTGCTGACCCTGTCTTACCTAGTTCCCATTAGTCTTATTTGGCAGTAGAGATTTTTTTTTAAAGATTTTTATTTATTTATCAGAGAGAGAGAGGGGGAGAGAGCGAGCACAGGCAGACAGAATGGCAGGCAGAGGCAGAGGGAGAAGCAGGCTCCCTGCTGAGCAAGGAGCTCGATGTGGGACTCCATCCCAGGACGCTGGGATTATGACCTGAGCCGAAGGCAGCTGCTTAACCAACTGAGCCACCCAGGCGTCCCGAGATTTTTTTTTTTTTTTTAAGATTTTATTTATTTATTTGACAGACAAAGATCACAAGTAGGCAGAGAGAGAGAGGAGAAAGCAGGCTTCCCACTGAGCAGAGAGCCTGATGCGGAGCTCGATCCCAGAACTCTAAGATCATGACCTGAGCCGAAGGCAGAGGCTTTAACCCACTGAGCCACCCAGGTGCCCCAGCAGTAGAGATTTTTATAGGTGTGATTCCCTGTTGTTCCCTTGGATCCCTTGAAAAACACTTAGTTAACTTTGGTGAACCCTTGTGATGCTATGTTGGCATATCTGTAAACCTCACGAATGGAAGGTTCCTTGTATATATATATCTAAAGGAACAATTCTGTGCCAGTTTTTGAAACTGAGGAATTCCACATATATACATATGTATGTATATGTATGTGTGTGTGTGTGTATATATATTTATATATATATAACACATATATATATTTCATTGGTTATGGATTGTTCTTTTTTTTCCTCTTAAAAGCAACATAATAATAAAAAAATGTTGACATTATTCAATGAATTACTTGGTAAAGCCTTAGGATATCAGAGGGTTTTACTGGTTTAAAAGTAAAAGCTATGTAGTAAATCCTGAACCCATTTATGCCTCTTTACCCATATTACATTTTTCTTTGAATGAAAGTTCCCCCGAAACTGTTCCTCTTTTCCATCATTTTAAATCTCCTTTTCTCTTTTGCTCCTCTTAGTTCTCCTCTTAGTTCTCCTTCACATGAGAATGTGTAAACACATTCTCATGTGAGCCTCAGTTTCTATGCAAAGCACTTTCTTTCCCCAGTGCTCATGCTGTCTTTCCTCTTCTCACATGGGTATTGTCCGAAATACCTACTGTTTGTTACCTTTCTGTTTGTTACCCTTCTCTATGTCTTTCATTATGCCACTCATTTGGAATTCAGTTCTACAAACCTTTGAATCACCTTTGTCAGGCACTGTGGTCAGGCCTAAGGATTACAGACGAATAAGGCATGATTGCTGGTCATTGGCAATAGCCATGGGACAGAGAAAATAAACCTATAAATCCATGAGTGCTGAAATAGAGTTTGGTTTTTTTTTTATTATTAATATAGTGGGGGGAGGAGAGAGAGTGGGTTCATTTTGCCAATATTTCTATTTCCAATGCTTTCCCCAGGACTCAATATTCTGTCATCTCTCCCTTAGATTATTGCAATACCCCCCTAGTCAGTTTCCTTACTCAGACTCTTGTGCTTTCCAATCCAGTCTCTACACAGTGGAATTCTTCCACAAAACCAGTAATTAGTTTATATTTCATCTCTTTCTGCTCAAAGCAATCAGTGGCTTCCCATATAATTTAGAGTTAAAGCCAATGTTCTCGTGGTGACTTTGAAAGGTCAGTGTGGTCTGATCTCTACCATCCACTTGCCAGTGATCCAAACTCTTCTCAAGCCGCTTTCCTATCACCCCTCACTTCCACTACTCTCTGTCGCTGTTCCGTGAACATACCAGGGATGTTCTGGATCACAGCCTTGGCACTTGCTGTTCCCACTGTTGGGTAATCTCTTCCTTTAAGTTCCTGTATGGCTGGGGCACCTGGGTGGCTCAGTGGGTTAAGCCTCTGCCTTCAGCTCGGGTCATGATCTCAGGGTGCTGGGATCGAGTCCCATATTGGGCTCTCTTCTCGGCAGGCAGCCTGCTTCCTGTCTGTCTGCTTGTCTCTCTGCCTAATTGTGATCTTTCTCTCTGTGTTAATAAATAAAAATCTTTAAAAATAAAAATAAATAAAAAAGTTTTTTTAAAAAAAGAAGTACCTGCATGGCTGATCCCATCTTGTCCTTCAAATCACAGCTCATTTGTCCCTTTAACAGTGAATACTTCCCTGTCCATATTATCCATGTACCCCTCAAACTCCCTGCTCTACTTTTCTTCAAAGCACCTATGATCCACTATACCTTGTCTTGTTTATTTACTTATTGACTATGTTCCATCAACGAAAATATAACCTCAGTGAAGGGAAGGACTTCTACTGTTTGTTCACTATTGCCTCTCTGGTGCTCGGAATGGTATCTGGCACAGAATATGTGTTCAGTAAATGTGAAAGAAAAGGAGGGATAGAGAGAAGGAGGGAGGGAGGGGGTGAAGAAGGAAGGGAGAGTAAGGGAGGACTGAAAGAGAAAGGGAAGAAGAGAAGGAGGAAGTCTGGAAAAGAAGAGAGGCAAGGAAGAAGGATGGTAGGTAAGAAGGAAGGATTGGAAAAAAGTCTCATGTAGTGTCATTAAATCTCTAACAGCCACTTATTTTTAACAAAGACGAAACTGCCCTCTAGCTCAGAGCCTTTGGAAAGCAGCATTCTCCGTATAAAAACTAATAAGATTGTTCTGTTTAAATTGTACTTATTTTCAAATACCTTCTTTTTATGGCAAGAGATATGGTCTTTCCATTTATGACAGTACTATAAAGTTTCCCTGCAGATAACAGTATTTAGGATTTTCAAAATATTTTCTGTTTCAGAATTTTAAAAATAAATAATGGCATAGAGAAGCTCAGATGCAACAAAAATCATGAAATAGAAATGTGAATATGGCAAAATACGAAGCTAGTGGTCTAGTGCCTGAAGTCTGGGGTAACGGAACTATAGAAATTCTGTTTTTCTTTAAGGGCCATTGCAATTCCCACTTTATCCATAAAACCTTCCTTGACTACTGCCCTCCTCACCTCTTTCTCTCTCTAACTTTTATTAGACCCCTGTACACTATTATAGGTTGACCTGAAACTATTTGGTATGACTCTTAGATCTGTCTCCTTAAACTGATACAGGATCCTCGATGTGAGTAATTATGTCATGCTCTCCCTCTTTCGAAGCAACCGCCAAATTGCACATCCTAGCACTGATGTAATTTGATTTGAATTAATAATCATCATTTGTTATTTTCATCCTGACTCACCTATACAATGAGGAATGGGGTTGGAGTGTTCAGATAGCAAAAGCACCTAAGCATGTTTTATGACTGCACATTTTTTTAAATTCAAGAGTGATTATAGAGAGAAAACATTTTGTCTTATAAAACTAAAATCACTATGCTGTCACTAGTAAAAATAACATGCATGTTTATTTAATCTGGCAGGGGACATTAATCTCTCAAGAGCAAAATCATGAGGTAATTAGGGCCAAATTCCAGCACATGTAATTTGAATATTTGAGAACATCAGCTAAAAATACTGACCAGAATGGGATGATGCCATTCATGGAAATACTAATGGAAGTAAGAAACAGAAGATAATTAATTTATTTAACATGTTTAGATATTCTGATTATCAGGGAAGTTCTTGTTGCACTGTTTTGCTATTATAAATGGGGTTAGTGTTATACTTTTACTGGAAACTTTTAAACAGAAAATACTACCCAGACCAAAATCCACGTAGATTGTCTGACATGCCAATTGCTTTGATGGCCTTTTCTGCAGTCTGATCTATTATTAAAGGTGAATTATGTGAATAACAATAGCTAACGCTCATAGATCACTTGGTGTCTACCAGGCAAACGCTTTGTGGTTTTACCTCATATAAATGGCACAACCCCATGAGGTAGGTGCTCCTATAAGCCTCATTTAACTCACAAGAAATCAAAACTAAGAAAGACATAGTTACTTACCCAAGGTCATATAGCTAATCAGTATCTGAATGATGCCTGGTCCCTCAGAAAACTGTGGTCCAAGTAGATAAAACTGCAAATGAGTCCCAGAGCCTAAAGCACAATTTGAAAGGTGGCATAAAAGTAAGTATTTGATCCTCAAAAACTAGTGAATTTGATCTGCCTTTCTTTTTTTTTTTTTTAAGATTTTATTTATTTATTTGAGAGAGATCACAAGCAGGCAGAGAGGCAGGCAGAGAGAGAGGAGGAAGCAGGCTCCCTGCTGAGCAGAGAGCCCGATGTGGGGCTCGATCCCAGGACTCCGAGTTCATGACCTGAGCCGAAGGCAGCGGCTTAACCCACTGAGCCACCCAGGCACCCCTGATCTGCCTTTCTTAATGGCATTTGCAGTGAGAATATTTATTGTGATTTATGTTAAAGTCCTGGTATTATTTTTCTACAAAACGAGATTTTCAAAGAGTTATGAATGTATTTTATACAAGGTTAAAGAATTTTTTAAGGATGGATTGGTAAAATGGAGGTGAGATGCATTTTCTCTAGTACACTTTTAATTGATATAACATTGAAATAATAAAGTCTCATGACCTATAATTTTTTTCCCTTTATAAACAATATTAAGTTAAGATTTTTACCTTTCTCAATAACAATTAAGTTTGAACATTGAAAGGGACTTGAACATTTTATTTTTTTTTAAGATTTTACTTATTTATTTGACAGACAGAGATCACAAGCAGGCAGAGAGGCAGGCGGGGATGGGGAGCAGGTTCTCTGCTGAGCAGAGAGCCCCCTGCGGGGCTCGATCCCAGAACCCTGGGATCATGACCCAAGCCGAAGGCAGAGGTTTTAACCGACTGAGCCACCCTGGTGCCTGAGGACTTGAACATTTTAGATGAAAAATCAATGTAATAATTTTTAAGTGATTTACTAAATGTTACCGTAATTTAACGTTAAATGGCTGTTTGTGAGTGAGTCTGTGTGTGTGTGTGTGTGTGTGTGTGTGTGTAACATTTAGTGATTCTCGATGAAATGTTAGAGCAAGTGGCATGTGTCGTCATATGAAACTAATTGTGGTATTAATTTTAGTCTCTCTGATAACTAATAAACTTGAGCATTTTAAAGCATAGTTATTGGGGTGCCTGGGTTGCTCAGTCATTAAGCGTCTGCCATCAGCTAAGGTCATGATTCAAGGGTCCTGAAATTGAGCCCCACATCAGGCTTCTTGTTCAGCAGGAAGTCTGCTTCTCCCTTTTCCACTCCCCCTGCTTGTTTTTCCTCTCCCTATGTCTGTCTCTCTGTGTCAAATAAATAAATAAAAATTTTTAAAAAATGTATGATTATTAGTCATTCGTGTTACCTCTTCCATAAAACTCCTACCCAAGGCTTTTGTCCATTTTTCTCCTGAGCTGTCTTTCTGATCAATTTTTAGATTTCTTTTTTTTTTAAAAGATTTTATTTATTTATTTGACAGAGAGAGAGGATGATCACAAGTAGACAGAGAGGCAGGCAGAGAGAGAGGGGGAAGCTGCTCCCTGCTTAGCAGAGATCCCAATGTAGGGCTCGATCCCAGGACCCTGAGATCATGACCTGAGCTGAAGGCAGAGGTTTAACCCACTGAGCCACCCAGGTGCCCCTAGGATTCTTTATATAGTCTGCAATTCCTTGTTGATAGTAAGTGCTGTTAATATCCTCTCTCGATGAGTTAGTATTGGAGGCTTTTGAGAGTAGGAGTTTTCTTTTCTTTTGTTTTTGGTAGGAATTTCTCAAAAAGTTTTCAAGTTCTCCCTTTCACAATGAAGTCACCAGATATATTGAATGGAATTGTGTGAGAAGAAATCTAATTTTATATACATTTTCCACATGGCTAACCACTGATTGACTATTCCGTCATTTCCCACTGGCTGGTAGTACTACCTTTGACATGTATCTCATTTCTTAACCCTGCTGGGTTCTCTCTGAGGCTTCTATTCTGTTTATTTGCCTGTGTTTTTTTTTGTTTTGTTTTGTTTTTTGTTTTTTTCTTTCCTATCCCAGATACCCTTGGCCCTAGTTTCTACAACATTACAATAATGAATATCAAGGAAAGAATTCCCCCTGCCTAATTGTTTTTCTTCATTGTGGGTTGGCTGTTCTTTACCTTTATCACCTCTCTAAAACATTTTTGAATCAGTTTATTAAATTCCCTGATGTCAACTATTACAGTATATTGAAATTCATCGAATCTCTAGATCAATTTTTAAAAAATGGTGTTCAAATATTCTATTTTTATCTACAATTTTGGGGATATTTCCCAATGGTTCTTTTTTAGAGTTTTCAGTAAGTTTTATAAATTTTGCTCTAAAGATCTTGTGCACCTTGTATTAATTTGCGCTGTATACTTCTGTTGTCATTGCAAAATGGCAATAATTTTCAAAACACACTTTCTAAATGCTTGCTGAAATGGTATACCAATCTGGTCATTTTTTTTAAATACTTTATTTTTTATAAAAATATATTTTTATCCCCAGGGGTACAGGTTTGTGAATCACCAGGTTTACACACTTCACAGCACTCACCAAAGCACATACCCTCCCCAATGTCCATAATCCCACCCCCTTCTCCCAATGCCCCTCCCCCCATCAACCGTCAGTTTGTTTTGTAATGTTAAGAGTCACTTATGGTTTGTCTCCCTCCCAATCCCATCTTGTTTCATTTATTCTTCTCCTACCCACTTAAGCCCCCATGTTGCATCACCACTTCCTCATATCAGGAGATCATATGATAGTTGTCTTTCTCTGCTTGACTTATTTCGCTAAGCATGATACGCTCTAGTTCCATCCATGTTGTCGCAAATGGCAAGATTTCATTTCTTTTGATGGCTGCATAGTATTCCATTGTGTATATGTACCACATCTTCTTGATCCATTCATCTGTTGATGGACATCTAGGTTCTTTCCATAGTTTGGCTATTGTGAACATTGCTGCTATAAACATTCGGGTGCACATGCCCCTTTGGATCACTACGTTTGTATCTTTAGGGTAAATACCCAGTAGTGCAATTGCTGGGTCATAGGGCAGTTCTATTTTCAACATTTTGAGGAACCTCCATGCTGTTTTCCAGAGTGGTTGCACCAGCTTGCATTCCCACCAACAGTGTAGGAGGGTTCCCCTTTCTCCGCATCGTCGCCAGCATCTGTCATTTCCTGACTTGTTGATTTTAGCCATTCTGACTGGTGTGAGGTGATATCTCATTGTGGTTTTGATTTGTATTTCCCTGATACCGAGTGATATGGAACACTTTTTCATGTGTCTGTTGGCCATCTGGATGTCTTCTTTGCAGAAATGTCTGTTCATGTCCTCTGCCCATTTCTTGATTGGATTATTTGTTCTTTGGGTGTTGAGTTTGCTAAGTTCTTTATAGATTCTGGACACTAGTCCTTTATCTGATATGTCGTTTGCAAATATCTTCTCCCATTCTGTCAGTTGTCTTTTGATTTTGTTAACTGTTTCCTTTGCTGTGCAAAAGCTTTTGATCTTGATGAAATCCCAATAGTTCATTTTTGCCCTTGCTTCCCTTGCCTTTGGCGTTGTTCCTAGGAAGATGTTGCTGCGGCTGAGGTCGAAGAGGTTGCTGCCTATGTTCTCCTCAAGGATTTTGATGGATTCCTTTCGCACATTGAGGTCCTTCATCCATTTTTGAGTCTATTTTTGTGTGTGGTGTAAGGAAATGGCCCAATTTCATTTTTCTGCATGTGGCTGTCCAGTTTTCCCAGCACCATTTATTGAAGAGGCTGTCTTTTTTCCATTGGACATTCTTTCCTGCTTTGTCGAAGATTAGTTGACTGTAGAGTTGAGGGTCTATTTCTGGGCTCTCTATTCTGTTCCACTGATCTATGTGTCTGTTTTTGTGCCAGTACCAAGCTGTCTTGATGATGACAGCTTTGTAATAGAGCTTGAAGTCCGGAATGGTGATGCCACCAACGTTGGCTTTCTTTTTCAATATCCCTTTGGCTATTCGAGGTCTTTTCTGGTTCCATATAAATTTTAGAATTATTTGTTCCATTTCTTTGAAAAAGATGGATGGTACTTTGATAGGAATTGCATTAAATGTGTAGATTGCTTTAGGTAGCATAGACATTTTCACAATATTTATTCTTCCAATCCAGGAGCATGGAACATTTTTCCATTTCTTTGTGTCTTCCTCAATTTCTTTATAGTTTTCTGAGTATAGATTCTGTGTCTCTTTGGTTAGGTTTATTCCTAGGTATCTTATGGTATGCAATTGTAAATGGGATGGACTCCTTAATTTTTCTTTCTTCTCTCTTGTTGTTGGTGTAGAGAAATGCAACTGATTTCTGTGCATTGATTTTATATCCTGAAACTTTACTGAATTCCTGACACTTTACTGGAGTCTTTTTGGGCTTTCCACATATAGTATCATATCATCTGTGAAGAATGATAGTTTGACTTCTTCTTTGTCGATTGGATGCCTTTAATTTCCCTTTGTTGTATGATTGCTGAGGCTAGGACTTCTAGTACTATGTTGAATAGCAGTGGTGATAATGGACATCCCTGCCGTGTTCCTGACCTTAGCAGAAAAGCTTTCAGTTTTTCTCCATTGAGAATGATATTTGCGGTGGGTTTTTCATAGATGGCTTTGATGATATTGAGGTATGTGCCCTCTTTCCCTACATTTTGAAGAGTTTTGATCAGGAAGGGATGCTGTACTTTGTCAAACGCTTTTTCAGCATCTATTGAGAGTATCATATGGTTCTTGTTCTTTCTTTTATTGATGTGTTGTATCACATTGACTGATTTGCAGATGTTGAACCAACCTTGCAGCCCTGGAATAAATCCCACTTGGTCGTGGTGAATAGTCCTTTTAATGTACTGTTGAATCCTATTGGCTAGTATTTTGGTGAGAATTTTCACATCTGTGTTCATCAAGGATATTGGTCTATAGCTCTCTTTTTTGATGGGATCCTTGTCTGGTTTTGGGATCAAGGTGAGGCTGGCCTTATAAAATGAGTTTGGAAGTTTTCGTTCCATTGCTATTTTTTGGAACAGTTTCAGGAGAATAGGAATTAGTTCTTCCTTAAATGTTTGGTAGAATTCCCCTGGGAAGCCGTCTGGCCCTGGGCTTTTGTTTGTTTGGAGATTTTTGATGACTGTTTCAATCTCCTTACTGGTTATGGGTCTGTTCAGGCTTTCTATTTCTTCCTGGTTCAGTTGTGGTACTTTATATGTCTCTAGGAATGCATCCATTTCTTCCAGATTGTCAAATTTGTTGGTGTAGAGTTGCTCATAGTATGTTCTTATAATAGTTTGTATTTCTTTGGTGTTATTTGTGATCGCTCCTCTTTCAATCCTGATTTTATTTATTTGGGTCCTTTCTCTTTTCTTTTTGAGAAGTCTGGCCAGGGGTTTATCAATTTTATTAATTCTTTCAAAGAACCAGCTCCTAGTTTCGTTGATTTGTTCTATTGTTTTTTTGGTTTCTATTTCATTGATTTCTGCTCTGGTCTTTATGATTTCTCTTCTCCTGCTGGGCATAGGGTTTCGTTGTTGTTCTTTCTCCTGCTCCTTTAGGTGTAGGGTTAGGTTGTGTACCTGAGACCTTTCTTGTTTCTTGAGGAAGGCTTGTACCGCTGTATATTTTCCTCTCAGGACTGCCTTTGTTGTGTCCCACAGATTTTGAACCGTTGTATTTTCATTATCATTTGTTTCCATGATTTTTTTCAATTCTTCTTTAATATCCCAGTTCACCCATTCATTCTTTAGAAGGATGCTGTTTAGTCTCCATGTATTTGGGTTCTATCCAAACTTCCTCTTGTGGTTGAGTTCTAGTTTCAGAGCATTGTGGTCTGAAAATATGCAGGGAATGATCCCAATCTTTTGATACTGGTTGAGTCCTAATTTAGGTTCGAGGATGTGATCTATTCTGGAGAATGTTCCATGTGCACTAGAGAAGAATGTGTATTCTGTTGCTTTGGGATGAAATGTTCTGAATATATCTGTGATGTCCATCTGGTCCAATGTGTCGTTTAAGGCCTTTATTTCCTTGTTGATCTTTTGCTTGGATGATCTGTCCATTTCAGTGAGGGTAGTGTGAAAGTCCCCTACTATTATTGTATTATTGTTGATGTGTTTCTTTGATTTTGTTATTAATTGTTTTATATAGTAGGCTGCTCCCACGTTGGGGGCATAGATATTTAAAATTGTTAGATCTTCTTGTTGGACAGACCATTTGAGTATGATATAGTGTCCTTCCTCATCTCTTATTATAGTCTTTGGCTTAAAATCTAATTGATCTGATATAAGGATTGCCACTCCTGCTTTTTTCTGATGTCCATTAGCATGGTAAATTCTTTTCCACCCCCTCACTTTAAATCTGGAGGTTTCTTCGGGCTTAAAATGAGTTTCTTGGAGACAACATATAGATGGGTTTTGTTTTTTTATCCATTCTGATACCCTGTGTCTTTTGATTGGGGCATTTATCCCATTAACATTCAGGGTAACTATTGAGAGATAGGAATTTAGTGCCATTGTATTACCTGTAAGGTGACTGTTACTGTATATTGTCTCTGTTCCTTACTGATCTATCACTTGTAGGCTCTCTCTTTGCTTAGAGGACCCCTTTCCATATTTCCTGTAGAGATGGTTTGGTGTTTGCAAATTCTTTCAGTTTTTGTTTGTCCTGGAAGCTTTTAATCTCCCCTTCTATTTTCAATGATAGCCTAGCTGGATATATTATTCTTGGCTACATGTTTTTCTTGTTTAGTGCTCTGAAAATATCATGCCAGCTCTTTCTGGCCTGCCAGGTCTCTGTGGATAAGTCAACTGCCAATCTAATATTTTTACCATTGTATGTTACAGACTTCTTTTCCCGGGCTGCTTTCAGGATTTTCTCTTTGTCACTAAGACTTGTAAATTTTACTATTAGGTGGGGCGCCTGGGTGGCTCAGTGGATTAAGCCGCTGCCTTCGGCTCAGGTCATGATCTCAGGGTCCTGGGATCGGGTCCCGCATCGAGCTCTCTGCTCGGCAGGGAGCTTGCTTCCCTCTCTCTCTCTCTCTGGCTGCCTCTCTGTCTACTTGTGATTTCTCTCTGTCAAATAAATAAATCTTAAAAAAAAAAAAATTTTACTATTAGGTGATGGGATGTGGGCATATCTTTTTTGATTTTGAGGGACATTCCCTAACCTCCTGAATTTTGATGCTTGTTCCCTTTGCGATATTGGGGAAATTCTCCCCAATAATTCTCTCCAGTATACCTTCTGCTCCCCTCTCTCTTTCTTCTTCTTCTGGAATACCAATTATTCTAATGCTGTTTCATCTTATGGTATCACTTATCTCTCAAATTCTGCCCTCATGGTCCAGTAGCTGTTTGTCCCTCTTTTGCTCAGCTTCTTTATTCTCTGTCATTTCGTCTTCTATATCGCTAATTCTTTCTTCTGCCTCATTTATCCTAGCCGTGAGAGCCTCCATTTTTTATTGCACCTCATTAATAGCTTTTTTGATTTCAACTTGATTAGATATTAGTTCTTTTATTTCTCCAGAAAGGGCTTTTATATCTCCCGAGAGGGTTTCTCTAATATCTTCCATGCCTTTTTTGAGCCCAGCTAGAACCTTGAGAATTGTCATTCTGAACTCTAGGTCTGACATATTACCAATGTCTGTATTGATTAGGTCCCTAGCCTTTGGTACTGCCTCTTATTCTTTTTTTTGTGGTGAATTTTTCTGCCTTGTCATTTTGTCCAGATAAGAGTATATGGAGGAGTAATAAAATACTAAAAGGGTGGCAATAACCCCAGGAAAATATGCTTTAACCAAATCAGAAGAGATCCCAAATCGTGAGGGGGGAGAAAGTGGATAAAAAGAGGTTCAAAAAGAAAGAAAGGAAAAAAAAAATAGAAAAAAAGAATCAAAAAAAAAGAAAACAAATAAAGAAAAATATAAAAACGAAAAAACATATATATTAAACTAGTTAAAAAACGTTAAAAAGGAAAAGGGTAAAAGTTAAAAAAAATTTAGCAGAAGAAGAGAAAAAAATTGAAAAAGAAAAAAATTAACTGCAAGAGTAAAAAAATCACAGGGAGAAAGCCATGAGTTCCGTGCTTTGCTTTCTCCTCTTCTGGAATTCTGCTGCTCTCCTTGGTATTGTTACCGCACTCCTTGGTAGGTGAACTTGGTCTTGGCTGGATTTCTTGTTGATCTTCTTGGGAAGGGGCCTGGTGTAGTGATTCTCAAGTGTCTTTGCCCCAGGCGGAATTGCACCGCCCTTACCAGGGGCCGGGCTGAGTAATCTGCTTGGGTTTACTTTCAGGAGCTTTTGTTCCCTGAGAGCTTTCCACAGAGTTTCGGAGGATGGGAATACAAATGGTGGCCTCCTGGTCTCCGGCCCCGGAGGAGCCGAGAGCCCAGGGCCCCACTCCTCAGTATGCCCTCAGACACCAGTGCCCAGTCACTCCCATCTGCCTGACCTCTGGCCGGCGCTCACTGAGCCTGTGGCCGGTTCAAGGTAACCCCGAGCTGCAAGCTTACTTCGGCTCTGTCTCTGTAGGCGGCTTTCCCGTTCCAATACCCACAAGCTCTGCGACACTCAGACCCCCCCATCCTTCTGTGACCCTGCGGGTCCTGAGGCCACGCTGACCCCGCGTGGGCTTCGCCCCGGTTTAGCCTCCGGAGCGATGTCCCTCAGCGGAACAGACTTTTAAAAGTCCTGATTTTGTGCTCTTTTGCTCCACTGCTTGCTGGGAGCCGGCCCCTCCCCCCGGGGTCTATCTTCCTGTCGCTTTGGATTCACTTCTCCGCCAGTCCTACCTTTCAGAAAGTGGTTGTTTTTCTGTTTCCAGAATTGCTGTTCTTCTTCTCTTCAATCTGTTGGTGGATTTTCAGGTGTTTGCAATCTTTAGATAAGGTATCTAGCTGATCTCCTGCTAGCTGAAGTAGTCTCAGACTGCTACTTCTCTGCCATCTTGACTCCTCCCTCCAATCTTGTCATTTTTTTATGTTTTCCAGATATCCAAAGAATTTTTAAAATTTTGTTATACTTTTAATAATTTTCCTTCTGATTCTTTTAGGTAAACAATCATATCATCTGTGAATAATAAGATTTGTTTCTTCCATTCCAATTTTTATAGTCTATATTTTATGCTATTTGTAAAAAGATTTATTGTCTTGCTACCCCACTTAAGCCAGTGCTTCTCATACCTTAAAATGTGTGTAAGTCGTCTGGAGATCATGTTAAAATGAAGATCTGGTTTAGTAGTGGTTAGGGCCCAAGAGTATTTCTAACATGCTCCCTGGTGATGGGGGTGAGGTTAGTTGGAGATAGCTAGACTTTCAGTAAACAGTTAAACAGAAGTAGAGATTGTGAGCATTATTTTCTTGTTTCTAAGTTTAAAAGTCATGCTTCTACATTTCTCTAGATTTAGTAAGTTCTAAATTTTAGTTAGTTCCAAATTTGTTATAATGTTTTATCATGAATGGTTGTTGAATTTTGCCAAAGGATTTTCAGCACTTATTGAGATATGTTGATGGTTTTTTTTCTTTAAAGTATCAATGTCATAAATCATTAGAACCTGTAATTTTTATAGTTGTCCATATTATTCACACATACATGTATATACACATAAATATTTACACACACAGGTGTGTATTTATTGCTGCTTTATTTGCTATTACTTGGTTTATAATTTTTAACCTGTCTCTTAATTTGACTGACTATATGCAATTCTTGATGATTTCTAATTTTAAAAAGATTATAAAAGGAATAAAGTACCCTCTTATTCTGAGCTCTTTAAATTTAACTCATTTCTTATAATAATGTTTTGGATACATTTTATTATCGTCAGCATCTTACTGATGTAGAAACTGGGATACATACACGTTCCACAGCTTGCTCAAAAATCACACAGCTAGTTAAATGATGAAGCTACAGTTCATTAATTTGTGTCTGTTGAACAATGAAAGTAATGATAAAGAAAAAAAAGTTGGTTTTAGTCACTGATTCATTTAGTCAGTCTTGAGTTGAATTCATTAATTCAGTTCCAAACAAAGGTTGCAAGGCTACTAAAAGCAGACCTAGATACCTGTGGGATCTTCTTTTCCCTTGTGGGAAAAGAAAAACAGCAACACATTTGTTTTCAGGTAACCTGCAAAAATGGGTTTCTTGGTAATTTGTGACAACTTCCCAACCCCTACCAAGCAGTGGTACTAGGCTCTGGATTCTAAACTGAAGAATATGCTTTCCTTGACTTTGTGACTCAGTGGTTTAACCTATAAGCTAACGACATTGTTTAGTATATAGACCTTTCTCTGAATTCAACAGCGATTTAGCATAATTAAATAATACATAGGTGTCTGTTCCTTTTTATAACCTCTCTTCGTCCTGATATACTAACTTAAAGAAGTTTTCCTTTGTAAATGGATCTCTCTTTATGACATTAAACCTGTCTTATCACAGCTAACTTCAGAGTGATGCAAGAACCTGTCCTAATCCTTCTTGAAGTCCTATTGTACGCATTAATATGCATTTACTTTGTTACCAGTCAATATTTGACTCTTCGGGTTTTTTTATCAAATGGTTTTTTTGTAACTTCTTATTTACTTGTTTGTCACATTGTTACAAATGGAAGGATTTTTTTTCCTCATTGCTGTACAGATATGATACAGAGGAAAATACAAGAGACATTATCCTGCCCATGAAGTTTATGACCTGCACAAATTATTTAATCTCTGAAAAATTCAGTTTCCTCATCTGAGAAAGGCATTTGTACCAGACAGTCTCTCTCACTTGTCTGCCAGCTCTACTGTTAAGGATTTTGTTCATCCTTAAACACTATTTTCTCACTGAAACACAAATATGCATAATTAATGCCATGTATCGTTTTCCTAGAAGGTTCAGAAACCTGTTATCTAGATGATATGGTAAACTGATTTTTGTCGATATCATTGTTGACTCCACTTTTTAAAAATCTCATTAATATTTTTAATATGATGTAGAGTTGCTCAATACTTCCAAGCCTGGATCGTTCTTTTAGTCATATCCGCACTGACAATTTTAAGATGCTAGCTAGATTTAGTGGCCTGAGTACAAAAATAATATTAAATTATTCTAACAAAATGTAAGCTGATATAGGCATGAGAAACCTCTATATTTTTTATCATATTTTAAGGTGAATACTTTACTTTTTATATTCATCACTGATAAAATCACATTTAGTCTTGGAAAGTTATTGGTAATATGTTTGTGTGATAATAAGAAAGACAACCTAAACTATAGGGCCAAATAAGATGACTGATTTTATACTTATTTTCCTTTTTACAGTAGACATAACTTAACTTCTTTTCCAAAACAGAAGTAACTTTCCCTTTGTCCCTGGTATGGTGTCATACTTATTTGTTTGGTGATACTGTTTTTCTGTGAAACAAAACTTTATTAGCAAAAATGTACCTATCTGTATTTGAACCTTAAACTAATTTATTTTTATAAATGTCCCTTGATTTGACTGACATGAAGGGCTCTCTAAATGAATAGTATCTTCTTGATTTCTTTCCTTTTTTTACCATTTAATAATGATGAAGTCTACACCTATGTATCTAAAAAAAAAAATTTTTTTTTACCGGTTCAATGGTGTTGAGTGTTCATAGAGTGAAATTGGAGAGGCATTCCAAAACATTCACCTCATGTTCATTCATTTTGTTTTCTTCTCTTTAATTAAATCTGGTTGAAATTGTTTTCATTGATTGATAGTGACTTCCTGGAATATCTCTTTATAGAGATTATGAGCCATATGGGGTTCTGAAACTCAGGAGAAAAGGGTGTTTTGATAGACAAGTGATTTTGCAATAGACATGCATACACTGTGATTGGTATTACTGACTCAGACAGAAATGTAACCTTAATGGAAACAAATTCAGGAAAAACGTTTTTAGGTCATTTGACATACCCTGTTCCGTCCAGGAGATAAGTAACCACATCAACCAAAAGGGAGTTGTCTGTGAACATTTTTAAGATCTCTAAAAATGAATATTTTACAGTCTAAATAGCTGAGCTTAATTTTTTCTCTTTTCACCCTGAACACTGAATCATTAAAATTATAGACATTTTATGTACCCATAAAGCAGTTGAGCATACAAACCAGATGTTAAGATTGGATATATTCAAAAGTTTAGACATCCACAAAAGTTTTAGACATCCACAACATTATGTTTTGCTTGTATCCTGGAACACCAAACTGTCTTGCATCTTTAAATTTAATTTAGACCTCAAATTGCCACATTTTTAACGAAGACTTATTAGGAATATCTCATGGGGTGCTGAGTCCATGGAACAGAAATCCAGTGATTCTGTGTTGTTACTGAGAATATCATGTGGGAAATTTCCCAAAGTCACACTTGGCCTGTTATTTTATCTTCTAAGAACGTTGAATTAATTGGATACTATTTGTTCATGATAAGCCTGCATCAGATATAGCCTTGTAACTTGTGCTTTTCTATATATTTGAAAATTAGGATTCATGTTTATATTTAGTCAACAAAATTGGAAACAACACAGTGATGGCACTTTTGGATCTAATGTTAAAGATAATCTAATGTTAAAGAATTGTATGCTCTTTTTTCTAGTTCTGTGAATTTCCTGTGAATTTATAAAAATACTAACTATCAAATGGTTTGTCTGTCCTTACTACAATTGTTCATGTTAGTCAATAGGCAGACATAAAATTACAAAAATATATATTAGTCTCCAAATATATATAAAATACAGATTTTTAAAATTAGCCATAAGCCTACCACTGAAACAACAATTTTCTTTTCTTCTGTCCCTTCCAAATGTTCTTTGTTGGTACACAAATTTTATGTAGCTATAATCATATATGAATTTTTATTCTACTTTCAAAACCTGACATCATTCCTTAAACAATTATCTGTCCTTGGGATGCCTGGGTGGCTCAGTTGGTTGGACGACTGCCTTCAGCTCAGGTCATGATCCCAGAGTCCCGGGATCGAGTTTCGCATCAGGCTCCCAGCTCCATGGGGAGTCTGCTTCTCCCTCTGACCTTCTCCTCACTCATGCTCTCTCTCTCAAATAAATAAATAATAAATAAAATCTTTTAAAAAAGTTATCTGTCCTCTGCCAATCTTCAAACATCATTTTGATTGCCACATTATATTCTGACTTGAAGATTTCTATGTGTATGTTTGGTTTGGGGTTTTTTTTCTGGTTTTGCCTCATTTACTGTTGTTATGAATAATGTTTCTGGAAACATCTTCTGAATTTTTTTCATCTTTTAAATTAGCTGTTTAGGATAAATTCTGAGTGGTAGAATCGCTAGGTCAAATTCTACAGTTGTAGTCACATCTCTTGCCATTTTGCAATCAAGAACATGCTGTTGAGTAAGACCAGGTTGTAAACTTGCTTTTCATTTTTGTTTTTGGTCATAAGTAATTCAAACTCTACCTTTCTCAAATTAAATTGTAGTATAACTTAGATTTAAGTTTCTTATAGTACAACAGGAAGGGCTCTAAAAAAGGGCAAAAAAAAAAAAAAGGAGACTTGAGTGATAGTATAGTTTTATATTTAGGCCGCCTCCCACCTGTTGGGATCCCTGGTGCAGCCGCTTTTCATTGTGTTCCTTTTGCTCAGCAGTTTTCACCGAGAACTTTACCCAGATGCATTGCATTTTCTTGCTTTATCCACATAAATGCAAACTGGTTCTTTTGTCTACACTTCCTGTTCTGTATTTTTCTGGGTAAGTTACACCTCCATTAAGTTCTTACTATAATTTGTATGGATGTCTATTTGTCTCTCTATCCATCTGTGCACATATCCTGTCATCTACCTATCTCTGTCTCTCATATTTTCCATTCTTTTCCTTCCCAAATTTCCTTTACAAAATTAAAAAAATATATATATATTTTCTCTCTTCCTCTATTCTTTTTGTCAGTTTGCCAGACTACATTTTTGGTTTATCCAAAGGACTTTTGATTTTTAAATTTGTATTACTTTATTTTTTCTCCATTATGAATATTTTTTCCTTATCATTGTTTTTTTTAAGATTTTATTTATTTATTTGACAGACAGATCACAAGTAGGCAGAGAGGCAGGCAGAGAGAGAGGAGAGAGGAGGAAGCTAGCTGAGCAGAGAGCCTGATGCGGGGCTCAATCCGAGGACCCTGGGGTCATGACCTGAATGGAAGGCACCCCACTGAACCACCCAGGCACCCCACCATTATTATTTTTTTACTTCTGCTTTCTTTGGGTTTATTTTTCTATTTTTGCTGTATTTTTAAGCAAGTTGCCTTGTGCATTGATTTTTTAGCTTTCATTTATTTCTAGTATTTCCATTTAATTTTAGTTTTACTTGCATCCCACACATTTGATTCACAGTATATTTGTTATTTAGTTTTAAATATTTCCTAAATTATGTCACGATATCATATCTGACCCAAGTATTATTTAGAAATCCTTCTAATATTTTCCCGAAAGGTTTTTTTTAAAAAAATATATATAGTTACTAATTCCTAACTTTGTTTCATTGTTATCAAAGAAGATAATTTGTATAATACTTATTCTCTGACATGTATAGAAACTTGGTTTAACTGGAAATATTAGTGGATTCATGAACATTTGATTACTTATAGTCATAATATGCAAATATATTATTTGAGGCTTCCTATTTATCCTATTTTATATTTGCTTTCTCTTTACTTCCTTCTTTGCTTGTATCATTTTGGATCAAAGTGACCTCCATCCTTTTCTCATTATATTTTTCCTTCTAATTTTAAGGGTTTTTTTCCTCAATTTTAATAATAGCTCTAGAAAACTTTTCTTATATATTATATTTTTAAAGGCTAAAATTAAACAGCTTCTTTACCCTCCCCTTTAACAATACAAGAAAAATGGATTTTAATTCTCTTCATGCTTACTTCACATTGTGGACATTATTATTATTATCTTGATAAGTCTATTTTTCTGAATGTTTACTAATGTGTATTCTATTTTATTTATTTTTTGTTCACCATTGTTCTTGGCATCTCAGCCCTTCCTTATTCTTCAAATATATCTTCCTAGAAGTTCCAGTAGTGCCCCATAGTAGACAATTCTCTTAATGTTTGATTTTCTTAAGATCTTTATTTTGCGCGTGTACTTAAAAGATGGTTTTGCTGAATGTGTGTTTCTAGGTTGACAACTTTTCTTCTAAGCACTTTATTGAAGATAGTACTAAATTGTCTTTTAAGAAATCACCTTCTGGGGTGCCTGTGTGACTCAGTTGTTAAATGTCTGCATTCAGCTCGGGTCATGATCCCAGGGTCCTAGGATCAAGGCTGCGGTGGGAGGCCTACTTCTCCCTCTCCCACTCCCCCTGCCTGTGTTCCCTCTCTTGCTGTGTCTCTCTCTGTCAAACAGTCAAATAAATAAATAAATAAAAACTCTTAAAAAAAAAAAAAAAAGAAAGAAAAAGAAAGAAAGAAAAAAAGAAATCACCTTCCAGTCTGGTTGGTGTTCTTTTGCTCTATCTCTTCTCTTGTGGGTGCTTTTAAATTGTTCTTTTTAAAAAACAAACAAACAAACAAACAGACAAACAAATTGTTCTTTTTATCTTTGTTGAACAATTTCAACTAATGTGTCCAGACATTGATTTTATTAAAATTTGCCCTATGTAAGATTTACCAACCTTCCTACATATAAGCATAGGTGTCTGGACAACTCGTAACCATTACACTTCTAAATACTAGCTCACTAATATTCCTTTTATTCTTCCCTCTAAAATCACAGTAAAACATATGTCAACCTTCTCACTCTATCATCCGCTTCTCTTAACCTTTCATATTTTTCATCTCTTTTTTCTCTGTATTGCTTTCTGACAGCTTGATTCATTTATGTTTTCTGGCCTACTACTCCAACCTTCATCTGTCTAATCTGTTGCTTATTCTGTTTATTGAGTTTCTAATTTTAGTTATTAGATGTTCAATTTTAATTTTTAAAGATTTTATTTATTTATTTGATAGAGAAAGAGAGTACAATAGAGGGAGTGAAAGAGGGAGAAACAGGCTCCCCACTAGTAGGGAGTCTGATGCGGGGCTCAATACCAAGACTCTGGGATCATTACCTGAGGTAAAGGCAGATGCTTAAGTGACTGAGCCACCCAGATGCCCATAGATGTTAAATTTTAAAGATTCTATTTGTTTCTATTTTAAATATGCCTAATGGTTTTTAATGGTTTCCTGCTCATCAGCTATTCTGTCATTTCTTCTATTCTTTAAATAGATTAAATATTTTATTATAGTTGTTTGCTATTTCCAATATCTGTAGTCTTTGTGGTCTATTTCTATAGCTTATTATTTCTGTTGATTATTTTTCATGGGAGATTACTTCTTATGCATTCAGTTATTTTTCTGTGATGCTCCATAGTATTTTATCTGTGGGAATTATTTGTGTTTAAAGTGTATTTTTTTTGAGGTAATTTGCTTACAACAAGTAAATGTGTGATCTACTAACCATAGACCTACTTCAAACTAAGTGTTGAACTTTCAGGCCAGAGAAGTATCCAATACAATATGAGTACACACTTGTGATTAGAAATTTTTAGAAGAAACTTCTTTTTTTAAATGATTTTATTTATTTGACAGAGAGAGATCACAAGTAGAGAGAGAGAAGAAGGAGCAGGCTCCCTGCCTAGCAGAGAGCCTGATGCGGGACTCGATCCGAGGACCCTGAGATCATGACCTGAGCTGAAGGCAGAGGCTTAACCCACTGAGCCACCCAGGCAGCCCGAAACGGTTTTGTTTTTTAATAGGCTGCCTGGAAGCAAGATACATCTTGTTCTGCATGGAAGTTTATCTAGTACCCTCACTCTGGGTATTGACTTTTAGTTGTGAGATTTCATATGGAGTCTGAATATGACTTTCTCCTCCATGTAGACCCCAGGTTTGATTCTTTCCCTGGCACACAAAGGGCTGGCAGATGCCTTCAAGGTAAACAACTCCAGTGCTTATCTCTGTAAAACTATTCTTTC
The DNA here is from genome assembly GCF_964662115.1 of Mustela nivalis. NCBI lineage: Eukaryota > Metazoa > Chordata > Mammalia > Carnivora > Mustelidae > Mustela > Mustela nivalis. Next base: position 93,291,468 of record NC_139022.1, read on the forward strand.
TTAATTTCAGGACTCAAATTATAACTTTGAACTTAATGCTTTCAAGCAAATATCCAGTATAATATTTAGAGCAGATCTTGATGACTTATATCATTATTGAGAGGCACACAAACCTGAATATACAGCATGATGAATGTTCATGAAGTGAACTTGCTCATTAACTAGCAGCTGGTTCAAGAAGCAGAAGGTTATCAAGTTGCAGAAGCCCCCTTTGTGCCCTTGTCCAGATATGATCTTCCAGGAGTAATTGCTAACCTTCTAACACCATCGATGACATTATTCATTAAAGAGAATATACCCTTTAAGTGTCTAGCTTCTCATGTGTTACTAGTGTCTGGCTTTTTTTTTTTCCCTCTCACTATTGTATTTGGAAAATTCATCTTCTTTATATATACCGTTGTATTTCATTTTCATCCTCATAAGAGTATGCCATATATTATTCATCTATTTTATCATTGATAAGCCTTTTTTTTTTATTTGAAGTTATTACAAATCATGCCACTATGAACATTATTATACATCTCTTTTTTGTGTATATAAGTTTACTTTTCTGTTAGGTGTGTAACCAAAAATGAAATTGCTTGATCGTGAGTCATGAGTTTTTTCAGTTTTAGAAGATACTGGCAACAGCTTTCCCAAGTAGGTTTTCAAATTTAGATTTCAAGCAATATTGTCTCCGTTTTCTAATTTTCCACATTCTTGCCAACGTTTGCTATTATATGTCTTTTTTTTCATTTTAACCATTTTGATGGGTATATAATAATTATGTCATTGTAGTTTTAATTTGCATTTTCCTGATGTCTAGTGATTTTGTGCATGTTAAAAAAATTTTTTTCTTAGCCATTAAAAAATTTTTTTTTATTTTCAGCATAACAGTATTCTTTGTTTTTGCACCAAACCCAGTGCTCCATGCAATCCATGCCCTCTCTAATACCCACCACCGGCTTAGCTATTTTATCCAGCCTTTTGAAGCGTTCCCTATTAGAAAGTGTTCCTCTGTGTACCTCGTTCATTGTTTTGCTAGGAATTACTTCAGCCTGTATAAAATGTCATCTAATAATTTTGGTGTGCATTTCTATTCTTATTTCTTTTTCTTCTTTTCAAAACTGTCTTAAAATAATTGTTTCTGTACTCTTTTTTTTTAATTTTTAGCATAACAGTATTCATTATTTTTGCACCACACCCAATCCGTGCCCTCTCTAATACCCACCACCTGGTTCCCCCAACCTCCCACCCACCGCCGCTTCAAACCCCTCAGATTGTTTTTCAGAGTCCATAGTCTCTCATGGTTCACCTCCCCTCCCAATTTCCCCCAACTCCCTTCTCCTCTCTAACTCCCCTTGTCCTCCATGCTATTTGTTATGCTCCACAAATAAGTGAAACCATATGATAATTGACTCTCTCTGCTTGACTTATTTCACTCAGCATAATCTCTTCCAGTCCCATCCATGTTGCTACAAAAGTTGGGTATTCATCCTTTCTGATGGAGGCATAATACTCCATAGTGTATATGGACCACATCTTCCTTATCCATTCATCCATTGAAGGGGGAGGGAGCCACCAGATCGACTGATTGTTTCTGTACAGAGGTACAACCCTTAATTTGTCCAACCTGTCTTTGAGCCCCCCCTGCTGTTTTCCACTTAAATTATATACCTGTTGACGATGCATAAGTTGGTTTAAAACAATGAATTCTTAGATAAGCTATTTTAAACTGAAACATTTCCTTTTTCCAAAAGAAGAGGGTATCAATCAATTTAGATACTGACTTAGTACAAAAGAAATTCAAAAGTAACACTTAAAAACCGGTACTGTTTTTAAAGATGTACTTGTCATATATTACTACTTGTATTAATGTAATGAATTAACACTTTGAATTATTAAAAACTAGACAAACTACAGAGTCATATGTGATCTTCTCAGGTATACTGTAAACATGTTGGAGTCAACAACATGACTTGTATCTTTCTCTACTTCCTCACGGTTTCCAGGATTTTACTTTGACATAATTCAGTAATTAACCATTGAAAAAAATCTAAAGGCATTTCTTCAACTATCTTGCTATCCAAATTCATGGTGTACATATCTTTAGGGCAATGTAGCTGAAATGAATATAACATCTTGTGCAGTGTTTATGTATGTTTCATCAATCAACTGTGACAGATAAAGTCTCCCTACATTACTTTATAAAAAAGGCACCCTTTTCTCAAGCTTGGCTGCTGTTTAGCTTAATAAAGACCTATTATACTATTGTCAAGAGACAAGAAAATTCATAGCCTTACCAATGTAGATTTGAAGCCATATAATGAGTCCATGAGATAATGGACCTTGAATATGGATCTCAGTAATGATAACATCCAATCTATAGGGGTTTTATCATGATAAAAGCAATAATGCATATAAAATACTTAGCACAGTACTTGGCACATATAAAGTCTAAGTTGTACTTTAAACAGTTATTGTTTTATGAATAAACCATAAGTGGGCATTTTTCACTTTGAGAATGTGCTATTTAAATGTTGAAAATCAGCTTTTCTTCTGTCTGTGATAATTTCCTTAACATTAGTTTTGGAAATGGTGCCACATATCCTTATATTAATGTACTGCAAGAGGCCAATCAAATGTAGGCATAAAAAGAGTAATTTTCTGCTCTTCTCAGCACCCTCTGCTAATAATGCTGGTTGAACATCTTCTAAAAAGACTGTTGATGCCAGAGCCAATTGAGAATTAGGCAGGTGGATGTTTTCAAGTTCAGCTAATAATAATATCACTTCCGCACTTCCCCCTGAGTTCTTGCTGTATTAAAGCTGCAGTTCCCTTTGGCTAGCTTTTGAGTATAACCTGGAGACACATACTATTTCAGCTTGTTGCTCTCCTCCTAAGAGGAGAAGCAGAGGCGGATAACCAAATTACCAAAATCTAGGAGATTAGACTGTGGGAGCTATGGCATAGATTTACATTGAATCCCAACCCAAAATTTGGTTTGAATGTTGAGACTAATGATGCCCCCCCCACATACATGTGCACGTGCACACACACAAACACACACACACACAGTGGCTATGAAAATACTTATTGCCTGTATAATTGAGATTTTTCTGGAGAAAGCAGAGCAAGTTGACTGCCTTGGGAATTTTACAGTTTTTAGGGGTGGAGTCCAAGCTAAGAGTGTTGCTTGTTAGAGGCTCCTGTAGTTTGAATATCTCACCAACACCTAAGGAGAGAGCAACTGGGCTTTCTTATCAGCTGGCTCAGATGTGGGACAGGGATGAAGAGGGCTCTTACGTAAGAGCCATCAGCCAACATAAAAAAATGGAGTCATACTCCTTTTACAGAGATTAAGATGTATGAGAACAAAGAAGTGGACCACAATGATACACAACCAGTGTTTCCAAGGACTGAGAACTAAGGTAGGTTTTTAGAAGCATGTGTTTCTATTAATGGCACACATTATTTAGCCAAACTGTATTACATGGGGATGGTGAGTTTTTCCCTCTGAACTTTCATCATACAAATAGGAATAATTCTGTTTTGAGTTACTTAAAATAATGTATTTTTCCTACTGATAAATGCAAAATGTGTTGTTACTAAACATACATAAGCATTTAACTTTTTTTTTTTTTTTTAAGATTTTATTTATCCATTTGACAGAGATCACAAGTAGGCAGAAAGGCAGGCAGAGAGAGAGAGAGGAGGAAGCAGGCTCCCCGCAGAGCAGAAAGCCCAACATGGGGCTCGATCCCAGGACCCTGGGATCACGACCCGAGCCGAAGGCAAAGGCTTTAATCCACTGAGCCACCCAGGCGCCCCAAGCATTTAACTTTTACTTGGTGCAATTATATTATGAAATGATACAGCATGTAACTTTCTTAAAAAATAGGATGACAGGGGCACCTGGGTGGCTCAGTGGGTTTAAAACCTCTGCCTTCGGCTCAAGTCATGATCCCATAGTTCTGGGATCGAGTCCCACATCGGGCTCTTTGCTCGGCAAGGAGCCTGCTTCCCTCTCTCTCTCTGCCTACTTGTGATCTCTGTCAAATGGATAAATAAAATCTTTAAAAAAAAAATAGGATGACAGGTAGTATTGGGATTCAAAGGGGCTCAGTATAACTCTTCTCTCTCATGGCATGAAGCCAAGTCTAGTGTATGCATTGTATCTGTCACATGCCAATATATATATTGGTTGCTTATTTTATGTTCATTATATATATTATTCATTCACTGAGTATTTTATTGTTACCGCAACATGCTTCAGATCCAGTATTTTAAAAATTAATATCTTATGCTTGTCTTAAGAAGTTCATAGTCTTTCAGAAAAATAAGAATACAGAATAATAAAAGATATGCAATATTGTAAGGTCTCTGGTAGAGAAGTATGCTGATTATCCTGGATATGTTTTTTGAGAATTCCAGAACCTTTTTAAATAATTGTATTTTAGGGCACCTGAATGGCACAGTTAGTTAACTATCTGATGCTTGGTTTCATCTCAGGGTGGTGAGATAGAGCCCCACATAAGTCTTCATGCTCAGCAGGGAGCCTGCTTAAGACTCTTTCTTTCCCTCTAGCTCCTATCCCCCTCTAAAATAACAGTAAATAAATCTTAAATATACCTTTTAACAGGACAGATGCATTATAATAGTGAGAAAAGCCATCAGTTTCTTGTTTCTTGTTTTATCTTCTATCACATACTATCTGTAGACTCCTGACTCAAAGAACATGCTCAATCAAGAGAGTAAATCACATTCTGCTTTGGATGGGCTGACCCATAGCACTCAGAGACATATTTCTGCTTTGGCTCACTGAAAGGTCATAATCCAGGATGAAACCAAGCTTGAAAATCACAGCAAAACAATGAAAAAATTCTGAGAACATATTACCTAAAATTTTTAGAAAGTGAGGAAGTAAAACCTCCAGTTCATCGAATTTTGAAATAAATCCTGCTCTGTGCATTCCATTCTACTAGCTAGTTGTCATTTATGGACGGCCATGGACCACATTACTTAAGTGCTTTAGCTCTCCTGTCTTTATCTAGTTATATTGCTAGGCAGAATATCACTAGATATACAGCACTACCACTATATTGTAGTCTTGATTTTTATGGGATAAGAGTGAGAGCACTTCCAACAAGATGAACCTGCCCCGCGACGACCATCACTGCATTGAGTAGCCTTATTTTAAATTTTCCCTTCAATAGAAAGCACACATTTCTGAGAATCTAAGTGTAGTTTTTTTTCTAATTTTCCAGTAGTGGTCATAGATGATGGATTTATTTCACTTTCATCACTTTGGACACTTTGGACAAAATTACCCAAGCGTTCCAGAATGTGAAATGAATGCGCAGGGGTATCGTAATCTAACCTTTTTTCCTACCCTGAAGGATACTGAGATGGGAGATCTCCACAACAGAACCCTCTTTAAATTATACTTTCTAATGCTATGCACTCGTCCTTGGATCCTTCTGGAAATTTTTCTCCAAATATAGAAATTACATTGATATAAATAACAATTAAAAGACTAAGACCAACCTCTTAAAAATAATCAAAGCAAAAAAAATAATCTCAGCAAAAAAAAAAAAGTAAATAAATAAAACAAGAACTTTTAACCTTCTATAAAATACCTCCATCCCATTAAGATACAGTGATTTAGGATTAGAATTAGTGTGGTATCAGATATTAATTTTTTTCTTTCCACTAGAATTTTTCCATTTTTATTTTCTATATCAGTGTGAAGAAAAATAAGACTTACAGTATTCCCCGAGGAGTGTCTTACAAAACTTAACACCAGCCAAAAAACCCAAAAACCAAAACAAAACAACAAAGCCAAAAACACCTTTATGGTTAAAGAAGTTGTCTAAGTGGAAAATAATGACTTTCCTAATTTAACTCAAATAATTATCCAGGTCTAATTTGTCTTTTTCCCAAAGTGAACAAAATGTTTCTATTTTTTCGATATTCACTCTAGGTTTTAATTGGGTGGGAGTATATTGAGGAACCTCCTATTGCTCATAGGCCAAGTTGACAGTTTTCTGAATCTGAGCCACATTGCTTGAGACAGACCTGACTCCCACAGGTTAGAAGTGATTGAATAAATATCTATTCTTTTAGGCAACTATGCAGGTGGGTGTTTCACCTTTGAAAGTCATGTCATGGAAGTCTGACCTCTTTCTCTTTGCTTTGGGTTATAGTGGGTTATAGTCTCAGATGGAGTTATCTCTTATTGGAACAGATGCATGTAGGCATTTTGCTGTCCTCTGGTATCCCACATAAATTTAACCCAATCATTAGTTATATGTCCTCCATAGACTAAAATGGTATTTTATTCTATTAAGGATCTTTTAATTTAATAAACATTTACTGAATGATTTTTCTCTTCTAAGAGATATAAGGCATATAGAGATGGAGTGAGCATAGCTCAAATCCTCAGGAGAGTATAACACTGAGGGAAACACCAATGTAGGGAGAGAGGACTTAGAAGAACAAGACAGCTTTTCCAAGGTTCCAAAGGCAGTTTTAAAGATTATTTATTTATTTATTTATTTGACAGAGAGAGAGAGAGAGAGATCAGAAGTAGGCAGAGAGGCAGGCAGAGAGAGAGGAGGAAGCAGGCTCCCTGCTGAGCAGAGAGCCCGATGTGGGACTTGATCCCAGGACCCTGAGATCATGAACTGAGCCGAAGGCAGTGGCTTAACCCACTGAGCCACCCAGGTGCCCCAAAGGCAGTTTTAAATTTCCTGGGCAAGCGTAAGGTAATTTCCAAATTTTAGTCGTTTGTGCCTTTTCACACTTTATCTCCATCCCAAAACTCTCTGTTAAAATGTAACTCTCTACTGCCTGTTCCACTTGACATTCCTATTAGCAGCTTATCCTTTACCTGTCAGTATATGAAATGGTAGCACTCCCCTGGTCTCTTGCTGCAGAAGTATTTCCCCAGTATATTTAGCTATTATTTCCAATCACTCAATCACATACTGATTTTATATGCTAAATATTTCTCAGCTAAATATTTCTCCCACCCTTCTTATCAGTTCTATCAGGACTACACCCATTGAGATCTTAATCAGCCCTCACCCAACCCTTGTAACAGCTAACTAGTTTCCATTTCTCTAATCTGTTCAGTTAACTGCGTCACTCACATAAGGCATGGGAGAAACCTATCAAAAATGTAAGTCTAACCAGGCGACATTTCCAAGTGTTTCAGACCCTTCGGGGATTTCAAAAACTACAGGATAGGGTTCTCAAACTATAGGACATTTGGAATAACTTCTCCAAATGCATTTCTTCCACTTTTCCCTTTGAATACTCTAATTATGATTTAGCTTATTATTGAAACAGGGAACTTTTGAGACTAAATGAGGAAATTATTCTTATATTGGGGATGCAGATTCAGAAGGTGACTGGATATATGGCCATCCTACTCTTTGTTCCTATCTACATGTTTTCATGGTCTTGCACATAGCCTGCTGTTTTCTCTTTCTAAAGTATCTACCCCTCTTTCTTCCCCAGATACCTCTTTTTGACTTTCTGAGATTCACCTCGAATTCCATCCTCCTCTGGATACATTCTCTCACATTCCTGCCTTCCAAGAGGCATTTGACACCTCCTTTGTACTCCTATATGCTTAATATTCATCTCTCATTGTACTTGCTAAGTAATATGGGTATTTGCTTCTGTGTTCATTTGTCCACAAAGATTGCAAGCTCCTTACAACTAGGAGCTATTCTTCTACTTATCCATTGTATTTAGTGTATTTGTATCTAATAAATGCTCATTGAAGTGACCAAATTTGAACCTCAAGTTCATCAATGTACTCTCCATGTCCCAGCATAGGTAAAGGAATGCCACTGATTTTTTTTTTTTTGTAAGATTTATTTATTTATTTGAGAGAAAGAGAGAAAGAGAAAGACAGCTAGAGAGCATGAGGAGGGGGAGGAGCAGAGGATGAGGAAGAGAATCTTAGGCAGACTCCTTGCTGAGCTTAGAGCCCACTGCTGGGCTTGATCTCACAAGGCAGAGATCATGACCTGAGCCAAAATCAAGAGTCAGGCACTTGACTGACTGAGCCACCCAGGTGTCTCACCATTGATTTTTTTTTTTTTTAGAAATAAAAAGCTGACAGTTTAGGCTGCCCTATTTAAAAAACAAAAAACAACAACTATATGAACAAGCATAATCCAAATTGAAAGGCAAACAGACTGAAGGAAATATGTGTAAAAAGTCTTCAAGACTAATGATAAGTAGTCATTATAATAAAGTCAATGACTTTATTATAAGTGGAAAGAGTGCTATAAAGAGAGAGGCAGTGGGTTTCACAAGGTGGAACTTCTGGAGACCAAGGATATGATTCAGGAGTGCAAGTGTGCATATGGATGGTAAATTGAATTCTGGAGTTTAAGCTAAATGAGGAAGAAAGTAAGTTGGTCTAGCATGTGAGACTCTAATATGAAACAATAGGACAGAAACACAGTATTGGAAGTGATATTGGGGAAGGAGAGAAGATGAGAAGGGATGAACAAGAGGAGAAATGGAACAATTAAAATCTATTAACTTTTTCCTCAGAAGTGACACAATGAGCAGTCAGATCAGGGTAGGAGAGGCATCTACACTTCTGAAGGATGGAAATGGAATGGAAATATGGAAGTGAGAATTTGTGATGAGGCTGTTGGAAGTTTGATGATAAATTTTACCATGAAAACGAAAGATTCAAAGGCTGATACATGATAATATGATAAGCACAGAGAGAGGGGCATTCAAGGATGTAATGTGTTTGTCAAGGGGAAGCCTTCTTGAGGTATGGGGGTAGACTAATGGACTCCAAGAAGCATAACAAACAAGGAAACCCCTTCTGATAGGAAAAAAATAGGAAGTTAGTACCATCAGGGGAAGCTTGATTTCAGTGTGGTCAAGGGCCTGAACACGTTATCTTCAGAACTGATCAGGCATGCATGTACATTTGCTTACAGTATCACCAAAGCTAGAGAAGACCCACAGGAGGCTTATTGAGAGGTGATTATTGGTGGAGGAGGTAACCCTAAAATGGGGTGGATATGGCAAAGTGAACATACTGACAAAAGTAGCAGCCAGAGAGACTTCTGCCTTGGTTGGTAATTGCAGAGTTGCCTGCATGGGTTTTGAACACAAAATCCTGTGTTAGAGACTAGCTTTTTGTTACAAAAACGTGTAGATCAAATTATGTAAGACTGGTGATTCACAGACCTGTATCGCTGAAGAAAATAATACATTATATGTTAATCAATCAATCAATCAATCAATAAAACCATATAGAACAAATTCATTCCTTCCAAGGGAGACGCCAAGTGAAGAATAAGATTTGGGTTCATCTGAAAGTCTCTATCACTGAGCGATATTTTTCTGGACTTGTTGGGACACTGAGGCTGCTAGTGGGGCTGCTTCAAAGTTCCAGTGCAGGTGCAGGGGATCTGTTAGATGTTGAGAAATTTTTCTGGTGCTTTGGAAAACAGATTAGAAATAGTTAATAATAGTTTAAAAGATGATTGTGCAATCTTGGTCACATTTTTTTTTTTTTGCAGTAATTAATGAAAATCACACAGAAAAAATTTCAAGGCTTAAGCATAGAAGAATTTAAGACATCATAATGAAGTGAAAACTATGACCAACATTTCAACTTTCTCCTGATGTCTCACTTTCTGTAAGAATTAACGTGACCAGGTGCCATCACATTAAATGAGGTGGCTCATTGGGTGGCCGGTGGGTTAAAGCCTCTGCCTTCAGCTCAGGTCATGGTCCCAGGGTCCTGGGATTGAGCCCATCAGGCTCTCTGCTCAGTGGGGAGCCTGCTTCCTCCTCTCTCTCTGCCTGCCTCTCTGCCTGCTTGTGATCTCTGTCTGTCAAATAAATAAATAAAATCTTAAAAAAAAAAATAGGAATTAACATGGACCAGGAAAACAGTTTCCAGGCTTTATGCTTGGGTTCACAGGTCTGATATTCATATCAAATTAGGGCACTGACTTTCACAAACAAGTGTTCAGGAGCTGAATTTGTATCTTAATTCTAGCTAGTATTTATTTCTTGGTTCTATAATCCATCAGTCTACTAACATGGCAATACCTTGGAAGTTTTTAATGGCTAAGCAAATTCTAGAAAACTCCTTCATTACAAGTCTGGCACGTTGTGATGTTCACAAATGGAGCACAAACAATGCTTGCAGCTTGGATGATATTTTCCCTGTTGTTATTGGTCTGAACTCACCAGGCAGCGACACTCAGAGCATCACATTGTCTTTCACTAGGTTGCATCGCATTTTCAGTATCACCCCAGGTAGTGACACTCAGAGCATTACATTGTCTTACTGCGTTGCATTGCCTTTTTGATAGCACACCTGCAGACTGTTAAAGGAAATATTTCTCTAATCCTAATTGGGGTTACTAGGGTCAAAGCCAAGTTTCCAAAGCTCATGTTGTTTCTAATCCTATTTCCATGCCTGTGTATTAAGCCATTAACTTTTGAAGTAGTCTTTATATAACAACTTAGAAAAAAGACGTGTTTTGTAACATGGTCAAATATGATCAGATCTCTGTCTCATGTGCAGACACATGTGACCCACCTTCTTCCATAATGCTCCCATATTTCTGGTTTGCTGCACGTCCTTTCAGAATTGTGTAGCTTCATGAATCTAACTTAAACAGCCATGTATTTTCACAAATAAATAGATTTAGTCCTCCCATTACTGTGGATCCTAAAATACCCTGCCACATCAATCAATAGTTAATCATGTAGTTTCTGTCCTAGTAATTTATCTACACATTCAAGCACTGCAATTATATATTTAAACACTAGGACACCTATCATTTGGACTCTATAACTTGAGTTGCTGTTTATTAGAGAAAAAATTATTTAATTTCTATTTATAACTGAATGGGACATTTAGTAGGCCATTTGAGAATGAGAGAAGATGAGGAAAAATGAGACCTTACCATGTTTCGACAGCTTCACACTAATCTCTGAATCTTTACAAAGGATTTTAGCCACCTGCAAAAGAAATAGCTTTTTTCAGAATAGTCTTTTTGTCTATGTGCCTAATGCATGGTTTGGATTTTTGCCAAAATGCCTGAAATCAGTTATTGAAGGAAAAAAACAATATTTTGGAACTGACTTTATGATTAATTTTCATATGTCTTGTTTATTATGTTTAACTATAGAATTTATTTTAATAAGAAAAAGTAAGACATACGTATCTGAGTTCCTTTTTGGATCTGTTTGGATATATATAAATTTCAATGGTGATACTGAAAGTGCTTTAAGTTTTTATTTCATCTTTTTGGAGAAACACTGAGAAGAATATTGAATTTTACATAACTAGTTATCAGTTACTATTCAAAATGAGATTATGGAGGTTTTTCTAAAAATTTTAAATAAAATTTGCTTCCAATGTTACTTGATTTTCCTATGTAGTAGATGCTTAATTAGTATTTTATCAGTCACTACTGACATTAGTACTGACTTGCTTTACTGGAAACTCCGTGTTAGAGTTTGTGGTTGAAATTTGTGATGGAGAAGGTGATGGTGTATTGCAAGAAAATAATTGCACATGAAAAGGGAGACAAATATTTGAGAGATACCTACTATGTGTTATCTACTTTATATATGAGATCTGACTTAAAGTCCACTTCAGCCCTCCACCTAGAAGTAGATATTATCAGTTGTCATGCTATTGATACATTTATTTTACTCTTTTTAAACAACTGAGATATTTCAAACACATGCAAAAGTTGCAGAAAGCAACATACACATAGCCATTGCCTACAAGTAATTGATTTAAACCATCTCATCAAAAGGCATATTTGTTGCAGATGACTTTTAGAAATATATAAAATATTATCGATACTCCTCTACATATTTGAACTGTGGAAAAATAAGTTGAGAAAGAGATAAAATAACTTGCACAAATTCACTCTGCTAGTATATAGAGCCGAAATTGGATCCGCTACAAATGGGCTCAGGAGCTCATGTTCCTTCCCTCCATCTTGAAGACTTTCTCTGTCCTCCCTTATTAGATTCACGGACCCACTAATAACATACTTTGTAGAGCCACTTTATGGTCGGGGAGGTGATTAAGCCTTTTACTTTTATGGTGACATATCAGTTTCCAATTAATTTTGACACTTAATAAAGTATTATATGTTCACCTGTTCAATTATTTTCTGTTTCACATCAAGAGAACAAGACAATTTGGTTATATTAGCTTCATTTACTTCAACTTAATATAATTAGTTATTATAGTGCGCAAATGCAGGTACCTACAGGAGTGCACAAAAATGACAAACATAGTGTAACAAAAAAGTCATGCTGCATTTCTTAGTGGTTTAAATTCTGGGCTTGGGCATATATTCTTTGGTTGGAATACATTTTTAATATGTTTTATTTCTTCTCCACAGTTGTTAGTTAGGTCCCTAGAATCATCTGTAAAGTGGGGATCATCATCTGTATTCATGGTACTCGTATAAAGAACTGAGTTAATGCCTCTGAAGGCATTTGACAGAGTGATTAGCATGAAGGAGCTACTCTGCATTTATTCACTCTGGTCACTCGGAAAACAAAAAGCTATTTTGCATGTGGTGGTGGGGGAGGCAGTTGGAAAACAGCCAGTATATGAAATATTTCTTTTATTTTTTTAATTAAAGATTGTTTATTTGACAGAGAGAGTTAGTGAGAGAGGGAACACAAGCAGGGGGAGTGGGAGAGGGAGAAGCAAGCTTCTCACTGAGCAAGGAGCCCATTGCGGGTCTTGAACTCAGGACCCTGGGATCATGACCTGAGCCAAAGGCAGACGCCTAACAACTGAGCTGCCAAGGCACCCCTGAAATATTTCTAAAAAATTTTGATTTAGCTCTACTAGCTGCTATTTAAAAAGTCATTTGCCACGTGAGAACCTATCTTAAGAGGGTACTGACTCCATAGTTGAGTTAGAGAAGAGAAGAGGGGAAAAAAAATCAATTGACTACTTATAAAGGTGTCTCATTTTTGTGGGCATATGAGAGACCAAAGAGATAAACAAATATTTGAAAAATGATCTTCTTGCTATACAGGCAGTACTAACCAATTAAAATGTTATTGTTATATTATTAAAGCAATGCTGTTTTACAATTTCATTATCTCTAGAGAAATACCAGGGACTTTATTAAACACATACTTTTAAAAAGTGGAAATCTTGGATACTGTTACCACCACTATGTGTTAGAAAACAACTGCATGGGGAAAGAAGAGTTGGTGGGTTATTAAAATATAAAGAAATAAGGGGAAAACAAAATTCTATGATATTGTCCGTTTCCCTTGAGACCCAACCCTGACACAATTATTTCCTTTTAAGATTTCTTTCCCACTAATGAATCAATTTGACCCCTTTTTTATGTAGGTACATAGAAGTGAATAAAAATTTGTTCTCACTGCTAAGGCACCCCAAATCTTATTAATGTAATTGTTTAAAGTCTTGAAGCAATGAAGGAAAAAAAGAGTACTGAAACTCCACATACTTGCTTTCTTTAATATAACAAATATATCCGACTCTTCTACCAAACAACTCCATATTTTCCAGGCAAGTTTCCTTAAGATAGGAACTTTAAACATTATATTGATTCTCCCTAGAAGTATGGAGTTCTGAAAAACAAAGTAATCCCATTTACTAACTAAAATTGCATTAATTAAAGAATAGTTCCGACATATCAAGAGAGAAACTAATTAATATTTCTAGAGGCATGTGCTTTTGTAAGAAACAAAAGAGCCTAAGTAAGTAGAAGCCCCAGGAAGAGAACAGTATTGCAGAGTGAGCAACAGCAATAGTCCTTATTAATATTAAAATTAAGGAATGGGCTTGGATTGGAAAATAGCCCCTAGCTTATTTACCAGAGGACTTTGTAGTTTTTCTCCTTTTTTGACTCATCTCAGTTGGAAAGCACAGATGTTCTCTACATCTGTCTCTCACTCACCCTTAAATTTTACTTACCAGCTGAACCATCAATCCTAATACATCCAAAAATATTTTATTATGGTTATAATTCAACTGTTGTATTTGAGTACATACAAATTTTCTGAAACCGTGCGTGGCTATCCTGGTCCTATTTTGAAAGCTCTCTGAAGACTCCTTGGGGGGGGGGGAAGGATTATCCCAGTGATTACATTTCTTTAAAAAGTTTATTGTTCTGCTAAATCTGTATCTAGTTATTTGTTATAAAATGAGCCCCTATCTTGGCATTAAGTAACTGTTTGCTAAGCAGTGTGGACAGCTATGCACACGCTAACGCCACCATTACACATTTTATTAAAAAACTACAAAATGAAGCAAAGAGAAGAGATGTTCCTGGTAATGGTATTTCAAATGAGTATTTTAACAGCTTATCTACTCTAAATTAATTTCTGATAAATGAAATAGTTGCATTCCAAATCTTGCAAGATGCACATCTCTTCACTGTTTCCTCCCCCAACCACCACCTCCCCCCACCCCACAGCTTACATCAGCAGAATAGCATGAATTATTTGGTATTGGTACAGCATGAAAATGTGAGGTTAAAAAAAGAAAATGAAAGTTATAGACTCAGTGGCCTCCAGACCTTAAAAATGGTAGTGCTTTTGATTCTGTTGTATTTTACCTTGCTTCAGTAAGGTAAATACTTTTAAGTATTATTACTTATTTTGCTCTTACTGGTATCATAAGATCTGTGTGAGATGTCTAAAACATGAGAGAACTAGAGGCACTCAGAGGCAGGTCTAAGTAATTAGTTCAAGAATCCTTGCCACAGTAGAGCAAGGGCAGTGTGGGTAGAAGAGCAATGCCCCCTGTATCCCCAAGTAGGTGTCAGAGGCATAGAGCAGGGCAGGAAGGACCTTGCAGTAGTTCTCTAAAGGGCCTGTCTTTGGCAGTCTTCCTTTCTTAGCAGCTCCTGTACCACCAGCCATCCCATAGAGCAGAGGGGAGAGGAAATGAACATTACTTGTTGCAGGATCTCATTGACCTTGCAATGCTCGGAGGAGTTGAGCAACTCAGCAGGTTTCATTTGTTCAATGATTGCTTTGCTTTTTTGGTTTTATGTTGTTGTTGTTAAGATTTTATTTATTTATTTTAGAAAGAGAGAGATTGAGAGAGGAATTGCAAGTTGGGAAGGGGCAGAGGCAGAGGGAGAAGCAGGCTCCAGGCTAAGAAGGGAGCCTGATGTGGGGCTCCATCGGAGGATCCTGGGATCATGACCTGAGTGAAGTGAGACGCTTAACCAACTTACTGAGTCATGCAGGTGCTCCTCAAAGACTTAGAGTCAAGTTCATAGCCAGGGTCTAATTCTTCAAGACATGCCTTTTCTGTGTTAGCCTCACTTCTTGCACTTTTTCGTGGCACCTCCCCTTCCTGTCTGCTTTTAAAAAATCTTTTAGCTTATGGATCCTTAAAAACTGCTTTAAACCCTTTCTGTGGAATAAGAATGTGTATAATTAAATAGACAAATAATGGGAAGGGGTCATAGGTGATAGTAGGATCACTTTAGCCATAAGGAAGTGAAATTTAAGCAGCTTGCCCAACGTCAGACAGTAGATTTCTTGTACGAGAGGCATGCAAGCCTGGTTCCTGACCCTCTCTATATTTTGCCATCATATTTACTCATTTTCTCTTGGTCTCAGCTTAACTGAGTAAGCATGAAAATTTTAAATAACAGTTATGGGCATATGGTTCTCCAACTATAAAATGGGGATTTTAATAATCTCTGTCTCCTAAGGGTGTTGTAAGAGTTAACTGAAATAAGACATCTGTATAAAGCATATGTATTGGAGGCTACGGCATGGTTGGGGTCGTGGATCAAACCAGGCCCTGACTTGTGTCTCCTTTAAAGTCCAGACACCTTGACAAGGAGTTAAGGATGGGAAAGTTGAGTAACACTGAGAAAGGGTTTGTGCTCTGTGTCGTGCGCTCGCCTACGTGACTTCCCACACGCTCTCCCTACAGAAGGGAACAATGTGGTCAGGGTCATGAATTCTTAGTTGGTCCTTGTTGTTCTGTACTTCCCATAACCCACTCCCTGGTTGATGTCTTGCTAATGGCTTTAGCTGAGACTACCTGGCATCACGAGGTTTGCTTGTAGTTAATGTAAACTTGTTATAGAAACTTGCGGTCATCTGACTAGGTACTGATGTATTACTCCTTCTATTGTGGTCTGCCTTATAAATGCTTTTAAGATGTGGAATAAAATCGGCACTGTTGGACATCCTCCTCAGTGCTCCTCCTGCCCCCATCTCTTTGTCTCTTCATTTCTTTTCACCATCCTCTTACCCTCACGTTTCCTGGTCGATTTGTCGCGCCGGCTGCGACACATATGTAATATTTCCTTGTTAGTTATTATTTTGTAAATAATTGGAGATTAAGGTGTCTTAAGGAAAATGTCTGTGGTAACTATGATGAAAAGTTTACAGCCGTTAGTGGACAAATAATTATGATGATCATTCAAATATTTGAAAGTCTTTTTTAGTCTCTGAAAAGCAACCATGAAAAGTCTATTCTGACATTATATAGGGATAGAGAAAAAGACTGAGGAAGTTAACGATGGGAAATGAGAGGTGAGGAGAAAATGAACCAAATAATTCCCATTTGTTCCAGTGTTCCTAGGTAACACTGCTTTCAGAATGCCAGAGGTGGCATATGCATTACAGAACCCTCAACCAAATCACATCCATGAAACCATACAAGGTAAATTTTAACAGGGTACCAATTGTCTCTATTCCAAATCAAACAGTGGACTCCAGAAAAAAATACATCATAATTGCGATCATAATTGAAAGGAATAGGAAAGAGTTGGTTGCTTTTTTTTTTTTTTTCAGGCTTGCTTTTGTAGATTGGTGAAAGGCATTTGAAAAAGCTTAAACCCTTTTGCCAGTATTTCAAGGTAGCTTTGATGGTATTTAGAAGGCAACCTCATTTTAAAGACAACTATATTCTCACAGAACCCAGGAGAATCAAGCAGTTGGCATAGCAGGTTATCTGAATTTGATCTGCATTGACAAGGGGGTGGGGCTGGGAATGCCCAAGGTAATACTGTGTTCCGCTTCTTTGTGGACTCCTTTGACAACAGTGAGAATGTCTGAGTGTTATTCATTTTCTGACAGTGTTAGCTCTGATCTTCTGCAAAAATAAAAGCACTTAGAAATTTTACTTTTTTGGTCTTTAGTCAGGACATTTCTTCTAGAACATTTGTTCTGTAGTAAGAGTGTATATAGCTATACAATAAATGTATGTACCTATATAACAAATCCAAAAATATATGCCTACAAAGTTTGGTAGAAGTCTTGCTTCAAGGCACCATTGTTGGGAAGAGAGGTTGTTTTGTAAAGCCTTACTGGTAGGTGTTATGTCCATGATCAAAGGAGCGAGACTGATACAAAGCGAAGGTCAAGCAAAGCTTTATTTTGCGCCAGCACCGAGAATCAAACTGACAGGTCAGGGCTGTCTCTTACAGAGAGGGTAACCCCTCCCTGCCTTACAGACTAACTTTTTAAAGGGCAAAGGCCATGTGGTTGAGCCTGGCCACACACAGCTGGCCAATGAGATTGTAACACACAGAGAAAGCTGCACAGTCATGTTAGGTCAAACACAGGTGGCCAATTGAATTACAATTCATCCCATAGTAGCTATTTGAACTAGCCTATCGTCTTGGTCAGAATTGGCGTCCAAAAGGCGGGGCCCACACTCCTTGGTAGCTAGGGAGACAGTATGCGTGCTCCACTGATTGGATGTCTCCACCTGGCCTAACCGGCTCTTATATTTGGGCTCTGTTACCTGGGACTGGTTGACCATATTTTACTAGTTTCCCCAGACTTGCTTTTAAGTAAGTCTGCTGAGGTGGGGGTGCAGGGTCAGTTTAAGTTTTACTGCATAAACAACAAAATGGCTGTTCAATGGAGATGGAGCCACTATGGCTAAATAGGCCCTTATAGTAGGGGCTTAAAAAATTAAGCTAGCCTCTTATGTGCAAATATAAATGTTAGTTTCCTCTGTGTATCTTTTTAAAAAACTTTCAGTGTGGGTAGATAGGCAGGGCCAGATGTCTCTGTCTTAATTATTCATACTCTTTAATAAATAACAATGACATACAGTGAAAATAAAGCCCAGATGGGTGACACATTGCACAAATCATCGGAGGTACTATATAGTCATTTCTGAGTTTCCTGAATACTAACAGATAATACAGATCATCTTTTTATCTGTTTATCAATCAAATGACAAGTATCTGCTGTGTCTTCTATGAACAAAGCACTGTGCTACTGGCCAGATGGATTATAAAAACACACCGCCAGAACATCATTTGTTTTTATTTCTGTTATCCTCAGACTCTAGGCTTCCCTAGGTTTCTAGCAGTTATTTTCAAGAGTGATCCAAAAGCAGAGCTGAGTTTGCTGTGGTGGCTACTGAGCTAGCCTGTTTACTAGCTTGAGTCTCATGCATTATGGTGGATATTACTGGTTCTCAAACAGTGGTTGGTGAATCATGGAACCAAGGAATTTCAGAACTCAGAGAAATTCAGAGCTGAATTCAAGTTATATTTTACTGAAGAGAAAATGTGAAATAAATGATTAAGTGATTTCACCAAGGCAAGGCAACTAGTTAGTGTCAAAACTGAAGCTTCAAATATAGGCTGCTAATAGATCTGATGTTTTTTCCAATGCTACTGCATCACAGAAATGTGTGGGATCAAAAGTGCCATCATGGGAATGAGGGCACAGTATCTTGGGTTTGCTGTTGACTAAGGATGGGAAAGAAATAGGAAGGGGCACAAATAGTCACCAATATACCTAGTTCATTTATTTGTTCTAGAATAATGTTCTTATTTTCTCCAAATAAGATCTGGCTCCACAAATCTTAGTGGGTTTTCTGACTGGCATAGGATTACCTAGACTCTCTCTCAAAGTACAGAACCCCACAGTCATAGAGTCTTGAATTACAGGGATGTTGTTTTCCTAGATATAATATGATGTATAGGACCATTCTGGGAAAATAAAGATATGCTAATTGGTTGGCTTTAGACAGACACAGTGTATTACATGTGGGGCATGAAAATGAGAACATTATTTACCAGCTACTTAATCACTAGTTAGTACTAGTATTAAGATAAATATATTTTGCTTGGTGTATACAGATGTGAAACCCTTGAAGAACTATAGCTTTGACTTGCTTTCTAAGAATTTTCCAGTCATAGGGAAGCCTGGGTACCAGTGGCATTATCCAGAGATGTTTGACTTAGTTGGAATTCTTTATAGTTGGTGCTACCGGGAAGAAGGGCACAGCCGGGGGAGCCAGCAGAGCTGTGTCGAGGGTGCCCCATAATGGAAAGAGGCCCAAGTGAAAACCAGGATGTGCTTGTCCCTAACCCCCAGTAAACTGTGTTCTTCCTGTTGAAATGCAGCTCTATTGCCCCTGGAACAGGAATGATAATACTCTTTGCCACTTTAGTTCAATTTCAGTGTTTATACTGCAAATGTTTGCCCACTTAGTTAATGATCATTAATGTTAGCCTTAATAAGGAAGAAGAGAGCATTGGTCCTTTCCAGTAAATATGAGTCAGTCTTAGAGACAAAGGGAGGTGCAGGTGTGTTACTAAACACTAATTTGCATCCTGAGTCCAGTGTGGGGAGACAGTTGCCATTGTTGCCAGGCAACTAGTCCTAACAGAACATACATGCTGGTGAACTTTATGTATGGTCATTTTGACACCAACTGAAATGTACATTTCACTACCTCTTTTGGTCCCTGGCTGCTATCAGTCACTCAAACAAAAGCAACCAGGAAGAGTACCCCTTTGGCAACTCTGCTGCCTTAGGCAGGACCTTAAGAATAGTAAAAGACTTTAAAGATTATTGATGTTTTTATCTATTGACTTTCAAGAAGGGAATGGACTCAAGGTAAAATATGTGAGATGCTCACATAATTTTCTTATTTAAAAGATTTTAAAAATACTTCCAAGTATATATATTTCTGTGTAAATAATGATTGAATTCCTATGGGATATAGCAAAATATGGGGTTTTATTAACAAGGAACATAAGATGGTAATTGCCATTAGAAAGATGCCTCTCCTGATGACCATTAAGCAAGAGTCAAAAAGGTTTGCACTGTTATGATAATGATATATGCACACTTTCAAAACCTGGTTTTATTACCTAGTATACCACAATACCTTACTTGGGTCTGTTTCAATAAAAATAAATAAATAAATAAATAAATAATATATATATATATATATATATTTTTTTTTTCAAAAGCAAGAGAAAAATTACTTAATTTTTTCTTTTGATATTTTAAAAATTTATTTTGAATAGCTTATGAAAAACCTTGCATTTTCAGGAGCATATTCACCAATTACTTTACAAAGATAATCTTTGTCTCAGCGTATTTGAAATGACAAAATCACTTTTTATAGAGCTCACCATTCTAGCAGGGTTCATTTTAAAGAGTGTTTTAAAGAACAATGCCAAAATAAATGGTCCCTCTCTTTTCCCTTAATTCATTCCCTAGAGAGTAGACAGTATAGACCATAGTTGAACCAGCATGTTTCAATAAGCACGTGATTACTGAAGCAGTTTTCCAAAATTATTTTTTAAGGAGTTAAAATATTTAATGATAGAAAATAGAAGAAGCCTCAAATAAATCCAGCTATGTAGAAATGTCTGTCATTTGTTAATTAGCAACCCAGAGAGAGCTGCAGTCTTTTTTGGTGTATTGTTATTTTTCATGTGAAGTATATCTCATATGCACAAAGAGTATAAAAAGAATCATGTCCACAAAGTAAGGAATAGTTTTGATGAAGAGGTTGTATTAATGGTGATAGTGATGGGAACCCCACAGTGATCAAGGGCTTTACTTCCAAAAAAAGTCAAATCGTAGAATCTTAATGTTGGGAAAGACCATAGTATTCTGGCCAGGGAGTTTGGTACTGCTTGGAACATCCTTTCCCCACCATTCACCGAGAGGTACTTACAGAGCAGAGAAGAGGGGCCAGAGATTTTAGGGAGGTTTACATTTGCAGCATTTGCAGGCCTAATTCAATCCCATTTTAGAGATGAAGCAGGTATGGCTCAGCGTATCTAATGATGTATATAGAAACAGAGCTAGATGGTGCTAAACCCATCCTAGAATTCCTGATTCATACTTTTTGGGGTTTTTTGGGGGGGGGGTAATGGGTTGCTGACATTATATTACTTCCCAATTTATCAGAAAGTACAACTGTCCAGTTGAACAAGTAGGACTTGTGAAACACAGTCAGAAAATATTTGTCTTTTCCTCCACTGCCTTAAAAAACCAATGGAGAAGTGAGACTCAAAATGCCTACAACTCTCTCAAGAGAAATTCTGTCTTAAGTTTCTTGTTTCTTCTTTATTGGTCCTTTGGGCCTCTTTTAGAAGCTGGGTGTGGGATGTCAGCTAAGAATCAGAAAATCTGCTCCTTCACAAGTCCTATAAGATCATCTAGCAACTCCAGGGTGTGGGATTATTTGCCTTCTATTGCTTTATGTATTTATTTGACATAGAGTATGTGAATACGATTTGGGGGAGAGGGAAAGAGAGAGGGAAAGGCAGACTCCCCGCTGAGCAGAGAGCCTGATGCAGGGCTCAATCCCAGGACCCTGAGATCATAACCTGAGCCAAAATCAACAGTCAGAAGCTTAACCTCCTCAATCACCCAGGTGCCCCATGTCTTTCACTTTTTTTAGGGCCTCTGGAGAAATGGGAGAGAAAGAGCTCCCACAATCACCTTGGTACACAGTCATTGAGTTCAGGTGTACCATGTGCATGGTGCTGCCTGGTTATTGCTATCTTGGTTACTCTGCAAACATTAAAGCATGTAACCTTTGACTTTAAGTTCATTTCAAGGGAGGAGAATGATATAAACTATTTTAGTAGGGGCAATTTGCTTATAAAGAAGAGGATTCCCTAAAGGCAGGGACCATTTTGCCATGTTAAATAATATTATCTCTCTGACACATGGTAGGGCCTCAATAAGTGAATGAATAAACAGAGATAAAAGTAGGTCAAGTAAAAAAATTTTTTGGAAGGATACAAAATTATTTGAATGAAACCACATGCCCATAAGTATGCCTAGCTTTGTAAGGTGCCCCATCCTAGCATGTTGGTTCCACAGACTTCACTGCTGGTGATTCTTGATGACCCAACATGGCTAAGCACCATGATAGTGCATCTAGAGTGCCCATCATGAATGAAAAAAAATAGAAAAGTTCTTGAATAACCCAAGTGGGACCAGAACTTGGGTGTTGGGTAAAAGTGAGAAATAAAATAAGGGAAGTCATCTGTGACACTGATAATGTTTATTGTAGGCCATTCAGAGCATACAGGGAAGCTTGTTAACACTTTACATGCTGAAAGGACAGTTTTTTCAAAGAGGTATACATACTTTCCATGTCCATGAATAATAATGTTGTCAAAAGCAGCATCATTTTCTCTTAGGTAAATTATCACACCCTTCTTGATAACTTTGCAAATTTAAAATCATCACTGAATAGTTGACTAAAAAGTGTCATAGAATATTCGTGGACAAATATTTTGGAAATTTTCCCTTTTAATGAAGTTATGGAAGTGTTCACACTTATAAAAATCTTTACTGTTGAAAAAACAGAATTAAAAACACAGCTTCCAAAAATGTCCCCTGTGAGTAGGAGGACTATTTTGTTTGCCACAAGATACTAGTGAAATATTGAGAGAAAAAGACAAGATAATCTGTAACAGCGGAAATTAGAAATTAATTTGCATACCCTCCCTACCCCGATCTGCATTTACAGGATCTTTGCCATAGTTATTCTATTAGAGAGCATTTTTATGGGTGCCTGGGTGTCTCACTTGATTAAGTGACTGCTTTCGGCTCAGGTCATGAACTCGGAGTCCCGCATCAGGCTCCCAGCCCCATGGAGAGTCTGTTTCTCCTTCTGACCTTCTCCCCTCTCATGCTCTCTCTCTCTCAAATAAATAAATAAAACCTAAATAAAACCTTTAAAAAAAAAAAAAAAAAGAAAGTATCTTTATGAGTTCTCCGCTGCTTTGATTAGAATTATGGCTGGATAAACTACTACTCTTCATAGGTTATAGAATTGCATCAATTTTTTAACTGTGAGAAAAGGGGAAACAGCCAGAAGTGCCAGAGAGCCCAACAACCTGATGCAGAAATACTTTTATTTTCCCACCCAGCATAATACATTCACATATAGATATGTAAATTTAACAGAGAAAAAAGTTTCACCAAGTTGTACGTATTCTTACTACAGGTAGGTCAGTCAAATCTATTAGTTTTAAACCTGTCACAGGCCATGCCACTTGTTACACAAGTTTCCTGTTGGCCAGGAGCCCACACTATAATATGCTGATCCAAGGTAAAAATCCAAATGGGACATCTGAAAACACAATCAAGGGTGGAAGAGGTAATAAACAGGAAGTTGTATTACTTCATCTCTCTTTCTTCTGAGGACAGATCAAAGGAAAAGAGTCAAAAACATACTTAGGTATTGATCTGGAATCGTTTAGACTTTAACTGTGGTGGTGAGGGCAGACTATGTTCTTATTAGCACAGTATCTGTGTAGAAGTTGTTGCGGAGTGGGTCTTCCAGCCCTAGCAGTGCTTTGGAATCCCCTGGGGGAATGTTGGAAGATGAAGAAATCCAGGCACGTTGAATCAGAATCTCTCAACAGCAGGCCTGGGCATCCGTATTTTCAGGAAGCTCCCCAGATAACTCTAATAGGCACTTATGTTTCAAACCATCACCAGTTATTCTGAGCCCATGATTTTGTCTTGTGCATTGAATATTTTTGTCATTCTATCAATTCTTTTTTACGTGGTATTTTTTGAGATGTGTCATGTCCATCACCCAAGAGCAAGATGTATTTAAAAATTACTGAGGTTAGATAGAGTAAATAATTATGCATTGTTAAAGATATTTTAAGATACTTGTTACTAGAGTATTATAGCTGTAGTTTATTTAAAATCTTATAAAAATCCATTGAGCAAGGTTACATGTTAAGTACTTTTTATCTAGTTGAATATGGCTCAGGAGAAAACTTATTAACTGATTACATAGGATAATTTGGAATGGTATATTTATTCAAATAATACACTTAAATAATCCTCAGATATGTTATTATCTTTCAAAATAAAAAATGAATTCTGTAACTTTGCCGCAGATTTTAGTTAAAATTGTTACACAAACACACATATTTTAGCTTTTAATGTCTTTGGTATGTAATGACTGAACTATATATTCCACAGTATCTTGAACATTGAGTAAACTAAGCTAGAACTTTAAACTATTAACAAATAGAAGATCTTTCTGTATCCAATTTAATAAGATAAAATGATTTATAGTTAGCATAGCCATCTTTCACATATAAACAGACACTTAAGTTCTTAAAAACAGGTTGTTCTTTTAGGTAATTTCAACACTGCCTCTGCAATCTTTTCCCCAAATTTAGTTTAGATGTTTTTTAATCTATCTGAGAAAAAGTAGTCTGGTTATAAACCTCAGCTCTGTGGTTACACAGATTGTTTCCATTTCTCATTAGATACCACTATGGCAAAAATTACTAATGCCTAAAAGAAAATAAGATATGGATATTCCCATATGGTAATTATTAATGTCCTCAACTAAATCCAGTATTTTAAATTCGAGTGGTAAGCATACTTTTTCCTTAATATTTTTGTAACATCAATAATCTCTTTGTTTTTGCTTTTCAAGAATAAGATATACTGATTCATATAATTATTTTGAGAGTAAAATCAATTTAGTAGCCACTGTTGTTCAGTGAAACAAGCAAAGCAAATTATAGGAAAGTTTAACTTAATATCACTATCAAGTTCTTTTTTTCTCAAGCAGAATTAATATTCTCAATTTAACTCTCTGTAGGTGGTTTTTACAGCTGCCTTAGAATATTTCCTGTCAATTGCGAGTAGAAATTCAAATTACTGAATTCAATAATAGTGAAATGTTTGTGTTCCCTGGATTGTTTTTATAGACTGATGGTCCTATTATTCTTTTTCATGTGTTACTCTTACTTCTGAATATTTCTCTATAGACCAGTGAAACTTATTGTGATATTTAATTCAATTACCTTTTAAAATCATCTATTGTTACATGTTGTAATGTCATTAAGAAGTATAGTTTGCAAGCAATATTTCAAAGTTTGTCTGTTTAAAATGTAGTACAGGGTATTTGTTTTGTAGTTATAGGCCTCATAGTTTCTATATAAAATATCCTCCTTTTGCAACATGAAGTTGAGTTGAAGTTGAATTGAGTTATGGGAGTGAGGGGACATGGACATTTGACCACATGCAATTTGGTTTTCCAAAGTGTGTAACACAAAACTATATTTGAACAAATGCAATGCCAAATGGGCAATGTTGTATAAAAGACTGTGTTATACATGAATTTGCCAACCCAAGATAATCCCAACTCATCTCAGACTTACATAAAAGTTCCAGAAGAGAATAACTCCAATGGAGGTAAATTTGAACACATTTGGCAAAATGGCCAAAATATAAGGCCCTCGGAGACAATATACATATGCTTGCATTTTGCTAATGATGTGTTTCTAGGCATTCACCAGGCCTATTATAATCAGTTAACATTTTCATTTTATTTATTTATTTGTTTGTTTGTTTGTTTATTTTAGAGAGACAGAGAGAGGGTGGAGAGAGGGGTGGAGGGAGAGAGAGAATCTCAAGCAGGCTCCATGCTGGGTGTGGAGTTCAATGAAGGGCTCTGTCTCATGATAGATAATCCTATGAGATCATGACTTCAGAAAACAAGAGTTGAATGCTTAACTGACTGAGCCACCACTCACCTCCAGTTTACATTAATAAATAAATAAATAAATATACTGAAATAAAAGCTACATAAAAGCATCCAGCTTGATAAATGTCCACAAAATTAACATATTTATGTAACCATCTTCCAGATTGGAAAATAGAATATTATCAAGTCTTCCAGAGATCCCTGGTACCATACTCCAGTCACCAGCCCTCCCACCCTGGCCCACAAGGGTAACCAAAATCCTGGCTTCTATCACATTAGATTAAGTTTTGTTTTTTTAAAACAATAATGTGTTCTTGAATCAAGTGTTGCTTTTTTTCTAAGATATTTTTTCCTAGCCAGAAATAGAACTCAGAGTTTAATTTCACCATTTTAGCCATAAAATGGAGGGAAAGAAGGTTGGATAGATTGCTAGAGAGAAACTCCTACTTCTCATTCATTCCCTACACGATGACATACATAATCAAGGCTTTAAAAGCCTAAGAGCCTTGGTTTGTTTCTTTTAGTGAGCTGCTTGGTGAAGTAGAAAACATCACTTTAGGTTACTTACACATTCGTTGTAGAACTTTATTTTATATGGTTTTAATGTTAAAATGGAAACAGATGGAAATATAAGGGGAAGAAGAGAGTTTTTAAAGGACCTGCCCTATAATTTCTTTTTGGGCTTGGGTGGCCAGTGGGAACACCCTAGAAGCCTGGGTACATTGGGCCATATGGCAGTCAAAAAGCTCAGCCTCACAGTAGTTGTGTCTGCAAATCTTAGTTTCTGACTGACAATCAAAAAAAAAAAAAAAAAAGCATTCTGTCAAAAAAGCAATGTGTGGGAAGCTAAGCCAACCTTTGTTTGTCTCTTCAAGAAGAGACATAAGTAGACCTAAGATACAAGATAGAAAACTGAGAATTCTTTTTTTTCTTATTTTTTAAAAAATTTTTAAAGATTTTATTTATTTATTTAAAAGACAGAGATCACAAGTAGGCAGAAAGGCAGGTAGAGAGAGGAAGAGAAGCAGGTTTCCTGCTGAGCAGAGAGCCCAATGCGGGGCTCGATCCCAGGACCCTGGGACCATGACCTGAGCCGAAGGCAGAGGCTTTAATCCACTGAGCCACCCAGGCACCCCAAAAACTGAGAATTCTAAACCCCTCTAAGACATCTTCTGCAAATTCCTTGAGCTTAATTCTAATTAACATCTTGTTAGGGTTCAAGTAGGGTTCCCACTTTGCAAGACTAATTTTCAGTTTAAGATGGCAGAAGTAAAAATTCTTGGGGTGCTCCACACTGATTTGAGGATGAAAGTAAGGTTAAAGATTTGCCATATACAAGAGAGTTATGGAATAAAACTAGATTATACTTAAATTTTCCTTCTGAAAGTAGGGCTAGTATCTAGCCCTAGTTTTTGGCCTTGTTTTGGATTAGAGATGCCTTTGAGAATCTGATTAAATCTATAGGCCTTCTCTGAAAGTCAGAGCTGTACACATCTTAGCTATGGGTTGAGTCAAGGTCATAGACTCTCTTAAACTAATCCATGAACCCCTCTGATGAACCCTAAACCAAACTTACAGTTCTTACTCTGAATTCCAAAACAGAAGTCCACCAGTGGAAACAATCTGGTAGTGATGGAGATTTGTGTCTTCTTATAGTTCTCTATGGCAGGAGCCTTCATTGTTTACCCCTTGCTCAGTTTCATCCTCTTCCTTCATGACCTGAAGATTATTTTTTTTTCTCATTATCAAACCCAAATTATCTTGCTTCAAGTTAGTTTCTTTTCTGTTGAACAGAAGTACATTTCTTGGGGTAAAAAATCATTAACACCCTTCTAGTAGAAAGAAAGAGGAAATACACCCCATTGCTATACTTGATAGCAGCAATTAAATCAATCTTCTGTTGCTTCTCAATTTTGAACTTAAATACCGGGCATCAGTAACCCCCCTTTTTAGCATAAAAGTCTCTATGGCTGCAGTTATTATTATTTTATTATTTTGGCTACTCATTGGTCATGACAAGATAGGCTAGATTATTCTGCAGTAACCAAAATGTCAGTAGTACAATACAACAATAGTTTGTTTCTTACCCTTCCTACATATTCAAGATAGATTGGCAAGGTGGCTCTGCTTTGTAGCCAATCTGGGACCCAGGGTGGCTGAAGCTACTTCTCAATACAGACTTCCACATTTACCCTAACAGAGAAGAAAAACATAGTGTATCAGGCATAGGATCTTTTTTTTTTTTTTTAATTTTATTTATTTATTTTTCCTAAACTTTTGGAGATTTGGTTGTAGTTAAATAGGGAAGAGGGGCTTAACTCATATTTTTGGTGAAAAAAATATTCCAGGGGAACTATGTTATATAATGAACCTTAACTTAAAATAAATAGGTACACATTACCCTATAATAAACTCAAAAGAAATAATATATAAGGAGGAATTTATAAACAAAATTGAACAGAACACTAAATCATTCTTATTAGTATTATTTCACCTGGGGTGACAGTCTAGCCCTTATCACATCACTTGCACTGTGACTTAAATTATGTAAGAACATGCCCCTCTCTGCTTGCCTTTAAAATTCTCAGTCAAGACCAGCTTTAATGGAAAAATTAAATTAAGAATGATGCAATGCCCAGAATACTTTCTCGTTTATCTATAAATTCTAAGCTAAGCTCAGCTCTATATAGAAACAGTCAAAGGAACAATTACAGGGTTGTTCTATTTTTTATTCAGCAGAACTGACTCCTTTTGGCCCACTTGGAGTGACATGTTGAGTGATGAGAAACTTGGCAAATCTTCTTGGTCATTTTCCTCTCACAGCTCACTTTAGGGTGTCCTCAGTGGTCTGCACTATTCTTTCAGCCTGACCATTTGCTTGAGGGTGATGAGGAGTGATAGTGACAGGTTGAATGAGCTCTAGCTTCACAGATTTCTTAAACACATATGAAATCAATGCAGATCCATTGCCAGGAATAATAAATCTGGAAATTTGGACATTGAAAAGCCCTAGCACAGAGCTCTTTTTGTGAAAGCAGAGGTATTTTAAGAAGGTACCCACAAGAAGCATGAAATTCTTGTCCTTGCAAAATAAATAGGAATTCTGACCAAGTCTTTCTGACCATTTTCCAGAGAAAGGAAATGTGTCATTGGCTGGTTTGATGGAGTGGTTTGGCATTGGCTACAATCTACGTAGTACAACTAATTATAGGCCTCAGATAAAATAGTGCGTATCGCTTCATCAAAAATTCCTGGGTAGAGTGGGATTATCGTTGTAATACTGTGATGGATTATGTGACATTTCTTTTCTGGCCACTGGAAACGAAGGAGTTAGAACTTTGATTAGAAATTGGGGTTTGAACTACATATTTGGAAGGCATTCTATAATTAAAAGTATGAGAGTAAATTAGTTCGCTGAGCAAGTTTTGTTTTGTGATAAACAAAAGATCTAGAATAGTCTTGGGAATATCTGCAATGAGTAAATTAAAGAAAAAAAAAGAGAAAAAAGACAAGGAAAAGAATTCAATGTGAACTTTCCATAAATGGTGGAACCAAACCACATGTCCCATCACTGCCGTGCATAGGTTGTGGGGAGGTAGTCTCACCCTGTGACAACTTGCAGCAAAATAAGGAATGTTCTTAAGCAGTAAATTCCAAATTATTGGTAAGTAATCATTTGTCGGGAAAGAGGTTTAGCATGGGGTCTGGCCTTGAAAGAGTACTTGCAAGGTATGTTGTCATGTCTGTGTTTCACAGCTTTCTTGTTTCAGAATCTAGTTTTAAACACAGCAGGGTTGATCAGGCTTTTTGCAGAATTTTGTCCTTACTTTAAAAAGACTAAAGTCTTTGCCCTTTGGACTATTTTTAGACCAATTTTAGACTCATTTTTGTAATTTGAACTTCTTTTTCCCCTAATCACTGTAACCATTTAATCTATACATACCATATTCTAGGCTTTCTTCAAAGTCATTCTTTATTTCTTTGCTTCTACATTCTCCCCTCTTTTTTTTTTCCATGAAAAAAATAGAGTAGTTCAAACCAGATATGACTAGATTAAGGGTCATGAATGTATCTGTCTCTGAGAAGATGACCTATGCTCTTGTTCCTAGACTAAATGTACTCCCCTTCACAGTGCTTGGTGGGGTTGGGAGGCAGCTGGAGAGGAAGCTGCATGTGAACATGAATATAATTCTTCTCCTACAATCTGCTTTGAGTCTTTCTTGTCCATGCTGGTTGACAGCATTTATAGTCAGGGTTCTTTCTGTTTCTTTTAAGCTGTTAACAAGCAGGAGTACTCAGTCTCTGCTAATTTTAAAAATCAGTTTGTGAATTATTATCCCTTTAATTAGGCCCAGTATGGCCAGCCTGCAGTCTTAAGCATAAGTTTCAGGAGGGGTTAGTATGAAAATATGGAACCGGTTTACAATCTTCATTTTTTTTTTTAAATTTTATTTATTTATTTGACAGACAGAGATCACAAGTAGGCAGAGAGGCAGGCAGAGAGAGAGGAGGAAGCAGGCTCCCCGCTGAGCAGAGAGCCCAATGTGGGGCTCAATCCCAGGACCCCGGGATCATGACCTGAGCTGAAGGCAGAGGCTTTAACCCACTGAGCCACCCAGGTTCCCCTCTTTATTTTATTTATTTATTTATTTTGAATTATATCATGGTCAAAATCTTTAATGCAAAACTTGGTGTCAGTTTCATAAAGCTGTCTCTCATGTGTGAAAACAGGTGAAAGGCTTCCTCCCTCCCACTCTCAAGTATGATTAGTAAAAGTAAAACTAAGGTCATGGGTAAGGAGGGTAGCTATCCATAAGATTCAGGGCACTTTGTGGTTCTCTGGTGGCCCCATTAATAGATGGACAGTTTTGGAGATTAGAGGAATGAGCCAACGACCTGTATGAGTTCATTTCTTACCCTATCTCTCTTTTTTCCTCTTACCTCGACTGTCTCTCATTCCTATTTCCTTCCTTTTTTTTAATATAATTTTTTATTTTTTATAAACATATATTTTTATCCCCAGGGGTACAGGTCTGTGAATCACCAGGTTTACACACTTCACAGCACTCACCAAAGCACATGTCCATAATCCTACCCCCTTCTCCCAAACCCCCTCCCTCCAGCAACCCTAAGTTTGTTTTGTGAGATTAAGAGTCACTTATGGTTTGTCTCCCTCCCAATCCCATTTTCTTTCATTTATTCTTCTCGTACCCACTTAAGCCCCCATGTTGCATCACCACTTCCTCATATCAGGGAGATCATATGATAGTTGTCTTTCTCTGCTTGACTTATTTCGCTAAGCATGATACGCTCTAGTTCCATCCATGTTGTCGCAAATGGCAAGATTTCATTTCTTTTGATGGCTGCATAGTATTCCATTGTGTATATATACCACATCTTCTTGATCCATTCATCTGTTGATGGACATCTAGGTTCTTTCCATAGTTTGGCTATTGTGGACATTGCTGCTATAAACATTCGGGTACACGTGCCCCTTTGGATCACTACGTTTGTATCTTTAGGGTAAATACCCAATAGTGCAATTGCTGGGTCATAGGGCAGTTCTATTTTCAACATTTTGAGGACCCTCCATGCTGTTTTCCAGAGAAGTTGCACCAGCTTGCATTCCCACCAACAGTGTAGGAGGGTTCCCCTTTCTCCGCATCGTCGCCAGCATCTGTCATTTCCTGACTTGTTGATTTTAGCCATTCTGACTGGTGTGAGGTGATATCGCATTGTGGTTTTGATTTGTATTTCCCTGATGCCGAGTGATATGGAACACTTTTTCATGTGTCTGTTGGCCATCTGGATGTCTTCTTTGCAGAAATGTCTGTTCATATCCTCTGCCCATTTCTTGATTGGATTATTTGTTCTTTGGGTGTTGAGTTTGCTAAGTTCTTTATAGATTCTGGACACTAGTCCTTTATCTGATATGTCGTTTGCAAATATCTTCTCCCATTCTGTCAGTTGTCTTTTGATTTTGTTAACTGTTTCCTTTGCTGTGCAAAAGCTTTTGATCTTGATGAAATCCCAATAGTTCATTTTTTAAATAAATAAATTTTATTTATTTATTTGACACAGAGAGACACAGCGAGAGAGGGAACATAAGCAGGGAGAGTAGGAGAGGGAGAAGCAGGCATCTTGCCAAGCAGGGAACCCAATGGGAGCTCGATCCCAGAACCCTGGGATCATGGCCTGAGCTAAAGGCAGATGCTTAATGACTGAGCCACCCTAGGCGCCCCTACAATCTTAATTTTAAAGCATATGAAAAGACAAGTTTTGTGAATTATGTTGAGAGACATATATGACCTGTCAAAACAATTCAGAAGATTCCTTTCTGAAGGGGAAATTAAAAGTCAAGGTGACAGAAAGCTTATATTGATGCACTTGCAGAAGATGAAGGGCACAGATAGGATGTCTTTGAAAGCTAGTGAGAAAGCTATTTGTCAGGCAAGCTGTTCAGGAGCAAAGTCAGCAAGTGAAGTGGGTTGTTGCCTTTGGGGAAATGATTTACGGTGTATGAAAACCATCTTGGTTTCAGAGCCAGGTTGAACATGGCAGATCTCTCTTCCAGCTTTTTGGCTCTCTCTCCTTTCCTGTTCCTAGCACAAAAGCAGCTTTTCGATATGACAAAACACTGTCCAGACTGAAATTTCTGTCATATGTGTTCTTTGTATGATTTTCAGTAACAGCTTAATCTCACTGGATGCTTCAGTAAACAGGCATATTTACTTTAGGTTTGTATTTACTTACTCTTTGTAGGTTAACTGGCTAAACGTGAACAAAGTCTGCTTAATTTGAGCCTTAAAAAAGTGTTGGGCTTTCAATGACAGTATGCAGAATAAAAGAATATGTGATTCCTCTTTTTCCAAACATTAGCCCTTCCCCGTTCCTTGTGTGTTTACCTCGTTTCCCTGTCTGACCTGTCTCTGGTAGGGGTACTTATGTCATAACCCTAGTTATTATGTATACATTAAACCATTTCCTTTTTTTTTTTTAATCATTTGTTATTTATTTATTTATTTGATGGGGAAAGAGGGAAGGGGCAGAGGGAGAGGGAGAAGCAGGCTTCCAGCTGAGCAGGGAGCCTGACCAGGGATCCTAGGACCCTGAGATCATGACCTGAGCTGAAAGAGTCATTAACTGCCTAAGCCACTCAGGCGCCCCTAAACTAGGGGAATAAAGAATAAAGAAAGTTATAGTTTTTAACATTTTTTTCATAAATACAAAAATGAAATCTGTGCTATAAACAAATTATTTTGAACACAGAGTAGCCACCTTTGGAAGCTTGGCTACTTGGTTATGGGCTTAGGGCTATACCATGTTATACGATCACCCTAAAATTGAGGAAGGGGAGACAGCACTCTGTGTGCTACTGGACTAAGGCCACAGTCAGAGCCAAACTTCATGTCACTTTATATTTTTCAGGCCATTCTAACCATCTGCCTTTGGATGATGCATTTGTAGCTGTTGTTACTTGGATGGTTGGGATGAGCTGGAAGAGTATGGAGGGATGTGAGTCTTAGGATGATCTTGGCTTTACAGAGGTTCTCAAAGCTATTTGTGCTGCTTTGTGGTCCTTTGAGCCCTGTGCCAGTTAACAATATTTCATCTTTCCTCCATTTTTATGTTCTAAAATATAGGAGATATTTTTAAATTATTCCACTGACCTCCACCCCCAAATCTTTAACTCTGGCCAACCCTGTACCCTTCTTTGAATCTTCATCATCTTTTCTCCTTTGTAAGGAACACCAAATGAAAGCTTATGTGCCGAGATAGACATGTAGAAAACCTTTTAAAATTGCCATACAGGTTCACCTGCAAATATGAAACATAAAGGCATTTCCATTTAGACTCTGATGAATGTAGGTTTTAATATTAAGGTCAGTTCACAGTTTGCTGGTAATCATGACTAGGTTTTTTTTGTTTTGTTTTGTTTTTGTTTCTTTTTTTCCTTAGCAGTAGAGCACCTTAGTCTAAAAGAAAGCCTCTTTGGATATAGTATGAAATTTGATAGACTCCTGTGAGGCACTGTTTCATTCTTTTAAATATGGAAGTTCACCCTGAAAATGAGATCAACATTTCTAAATGTCAAAAGCAAAGAAATATTTAGTATGTAATCAGAACATTTTCTGGGAAAGAAAAAAGAAAAAGAAAGAAACCAACTTCTCATTTTGCATTAGTAGATAAAAATAGCTCAAGGACTAGCATGTGAAAATGGAGGTATACTAAGTCAAGAGA
This sequence comes from Mustela nivalis, assembly GCF_964662115.1. Classification (NCBI taxonomy): domain Eukaryota; kingdom Metazoa; phylum Chordata; class Mammalia; order Carnivora; family Mustelidae; genus Mustela; species Mustela nivalis. The sequence goes on from NC_139022.1 coordinate 93,325,501, forward strand.
CTTGGATAAAGGATGTGGTCTGCTCAGGCTCATGGGAGTTTGCACTAGAGAGATTTTCGTTGTGCATTCTGCAACATTCAGGACTAGTTCTTGGATCAAATCCCTGATGAGACTGTGGAAGGGTTTTGTTTGTTATTGTTACCAACTGTCTGCAACAGAATGAACAAAAAGGAAAATAGTGCCCTCTCTGAGTGGGAGTGCAGAATGCATCGTTTTGGTTTTTTATTTTATTTTATTTTATTTTATTTTGAGAGAGAGAGCGTGCAGGTTTGAGAGAGGACAGGCAGAGGGAGAGAGAGAATCTTAAGCAGGCCCCACGTCCAGGGTGGTGCCAAATGTAGGGCTCCACCTCATGACCCTGAGATCATGACCTGAGCCAAAATCAAGAGTTGGACGATTAACCAACTGAGACACCCAGGCGCCCCCAGAATGCATCTTATTAGCAAGAATTGTTATATTGTAGGAATGGAGAAGAACATGGTTAGTGGCACAGGCCACTATTAGCTAAAATAATAAGCTATGCTAGGTTTTTGTGTTTTTTTTTTTTTTCTTATCAGCAGTTTGTTGGGGGGAAAAATTAGATAAAGAAGAGACATAGTCCCTCTCTCTATAATTGATATTTCATGAAATCATGAAATTCACTTCACTTCAAAGAATGATCTCTTCAGAGAATGATCACTTCAGAAAATGATCTCTGACAAGTCGTGCTTAAAAAGGAGATAGCCCAGATCTTCTAGTATGTGGTTCCTAAGTGTGTTGATTTGCACCAGGCTGGCTAGATAAAGTCTGCCTGGGGAGTTTATTTAAAATGGCAAGTCCAAGATCTCACCTCCAGATACACAGATTTAATAGGTCCCGGTAGGTCCTAGGAGTATAGGGCTTTTACGAAGTGACACAGGGAGCTGTGACACATTGCGTGCTTGGGAAGCCACGCTTTTGTGTGCCTCCATCCTTTGTGTTGGTTCACCAGTCAGCATCTGAGCTGGCAGCTCTAGCTGGGCACCATGTCCTCAATATAAATGGGGCTTCATCCACTCCTTTCTCAAAAGTCACATTTTTCTCTTGGGATTCTTTCTTTTGCTTGGCTCTTGTCTGTCAAGAAAAGAATGGGAAAATCATTACTTTTGAAGGAACTGTTCCTTTGGCTTTTGATAACTGACAGAGTGAACAAATTTCTTCACTTGGTATGTCCTGTGCCTTCTACCAACTATTCTAGAACTATCAGTCACTAAAGCTCTGGCAAGCACATTTCCTGCTTTCCCAATGTGGAGGGCTCTTTTTGATCAGCATATTGTCAAAGATATCATACCTATACAAAGATGACACATGGATGAAAACCACAGATATTTGCAATTTATGATTTAAATGTAACTTTTCCTAAATCTATATAAAACCTGCTATTCTTCATTGTATGCTGCATCTGATTTTGTATGTTAGCTTGGATGCCATCTATGTTGAACCTGCACCAAAATCCAGGTCTCTTAAAAAAAGCCTTATTATCGGCAGTCAACAAAAACTGTTGAAGTACAAAGAGAGATGATCAACACAGAGTGGGGTTTGTGATAAATCTAAGTTGTTTAGAAAATAGAAAAGAATATCATGTGAAAACTTTGCTTTACTGTTCATTTTTCTTAAGTAAGAGGGAATACACCTTTGCTGTGTTCACTCACAATAGTGAGCGCCTTCTGTGTGCACTCCTCAGCTGCTTCCGGCTGCTTCATGTGCTGGAGCACGTGTTTGCTGGAGGGCTTAGTGCTCTCAGGGGCCTTAGAGGTCTTTACCCCCACCTCAGTGGTTTGTCCAGCTTTCAGGTGTTTCCCTGAATTCATTTTAACCCTTTGCTTTCTCTGTTTTGTTTTTTAGGTAAGTACTTTTCATTTTCCTCTTCCTTTATGCTGAAAGAAAATGCACCTGCCTGATGTAGAACAAATGGCTCCTAAACACCAGAACCAAAAAATTAAAAATAATGTGAATAGTAAAGTATGACATCCTACCTGCTACCGGTAAGAATGTTCAGTGGCATTCACACACACTTCTCTTTCTAAGGAAGGGGGGCTGTGATGGTACAGGAAGATGGGGGAAGGGGTTGTTACTGTTGAGAGTAAGAAGATATAAGGAATGTTCATGAAATACGTATTCTCACCTGCTTTTTGGGCAAATGAACAACTGTGGTTCTGTGCTGGCTTGCCATTTTCCGGATTGGAAATTACTCACCTCAGTGCTGCTTTTAAACATGTTCTGAAAATTGCAAGTGTAAACAGATGTGGGCAATGCCTACAAGTTTTTGTCTGTCTCTCTGTCTGTCAGTTCGTTTTAAAAGGGAGTCAGGAATAGAAAAGAAGTATTTTAACATTTATTTTTTTATTTGCATTGCCATGAGACTATCTGCTTAAATGCTTCAGTAACATATGATCATGAATATATGTATAAACTTCAGAAAAAAATCCTTGAAGCTTTGGATGATAAATGTGTATAATGTGGATGATGGGAGACAAATATCAATCTACTCATAGTTTTTTGGTGTTTTTTTTTTTTTTCTTTTTTAATGTCATCTATTGCAGGGATCCTGTCTCATTTTACATGTATAATTTTTGGGTACATAGGAAATAACATAAAAATAAAGTTGGATTTATAGTGCTTCAATAGTATTTTGCCTACACAGTCATTTTTTATTGGGTTATCTATTTCAAGACTTAAATATGTATGATAATGTGTATGTTTCTCTCCATGTGAGTGTAGCCCTTTTAATTACATATTATGATTAATATAAATTAAAATTTTCTATTCAATGTAAACAAATAAAAATGTTAATAGAAAGACAGTAATACTTAATATGAACAAAGAGCAAAGGTTCAAAGACTTTAGAGGCTGCTGCCAATGACTAAATTATTTCCTCTACAAGTTATTATGCTTACTGCATTGAGCTGCTGCTCTTCCAGAATAGCATCTCTCTGCCTCTCTCTCTTTCACCTGGTTTTTGTCTATGTTCAATGCTGACCCCATGTCCCACGCAAAACTTTCCACACATCCTGGCTCATTCCTGCCCTACATTATTCTTTAAGAGAGTCTGTATATGTTCTCTTAGGCTGCTATAACAAATTATCACAGACTGGTGCCTTAAACATTAGGAATTTATTTCTTCATTGTTCTGGAGGCAGGAAGTCTGAGATCAAGATGTCAGCTTCTGAAGCCTGTCTTTAGCTTTGTAGATGGTTGTTTTCTCTCAATATCATCATGGTCTTCCCCTCTGTATGCCCTGATCTCCTCTTTTTAAAGGATACTAGTCCTAGGGGCACCTGGGTGGCTCAGTGAGTTAAAGCCTCTGCCTTCAGCTCAGGTCATGGTCCCAGGGTCCATGGGATGATGATGTGGGATTGAGCCCCACATCAGGCTATCTGCTCAGCGGGAGGCCTGCTTTCCAACTGCCCCGCCTGGCTCTCTGCCTATTTGTGAACTCTGTCAAATAAACAAATAACATATTTTTAAAAATAAAATAAATACAAATTAAAAAGATAAAGGACGCTAGTTCTATTTGAGTAGGGTCCATGCTAAAAACTTAATTTTAACTTAATACCACCTGAAAGATACTACCTACAAATGCAATCACATTCCAAGATACTAGGGCTTATGATTTCAACATAGGAATTTTCTTGTGGGAGTGAGGACACAGTTCATAACAATTCATATTACAGTTTCTCACTTAAGTTTTCTAATGATCCCATGTAAATTAGTTCTGTCTTCCCTAATTAGAACAAAAGTCTCAGGATAAGATTTTAAAAATCTTTTTTAAATCTTTCTTACTCCATTCGTAGTACCTTGAGGGCCATGCACATAATATTAACTAGTAAATATTTGATGTTTGGAAATGTTGGAAAGAACAGAGTAAGAGGACCAAGTGAGAGTCTTTTTTTCAGTTTATGATGACTTTCACTGACTGGTCTTGACAGAATGAAACCATACCATCTCAGGGTCAGGCAGTGGCCAAATGCATGGTGTCTGTTTTATTCCTGGGAGCCCCATTAGCATTCTGATCATTTCCATTCCTGGAATGGAAATGTTGACTTCTGCAAATGGGTGAAAGTGTAAAGGGTGTCGAACCTGCACACACACCGCAGATGACCATTTGGGCTCATGGAAAATAATTACCTAATTAATTAGAGTCTTTGGAACTAGAGGCAGGTTTTTGGAGGGTAAAACTGTGAACACATTAGTGGTTCCAAGGTAGTAAATTGATTGTTCTGGAACGAAAATAAAGTTTAGTTTTTGAAATCATACATAAGTTCTGAAATCCTGCTTAACTCTTCACAAATAATTCTAATGTATGTATTCTAATTTATATGTCATGTGATTACCTCCTTAATTCCCAACACTGAAAACATTGGCTCCATTTGGATACTTCAGTTTTTGTTATAGCCCATAATTTTTAGAGCTGACATTCAAAAGTATTTTCAGTGCTTTAAAATAGAATCACCCTAAATTCAAATTATACCCATGCTCATTTAATGTAGTTATCATAACTCCTTGTTTTATAGAAAATCCTAAAAAACTATAAAACCCCCCAAATTTCAGCATAACCATGTTGCTTTCTCTTACTAGATGTGTTTCTTTGGGCAAGTTACTAAGCTCAAGTGAGTTTAAAATTCTCCATCTGTAAAATGAGAATCATAATATCTACTTTACTGGGAAGTTGCTGGTATTAAAGACAAGCAAAGTACTTAGCCCAATCCTTACAAAAGAATTGAGCATAACTAATTTTAAAATCACTCCTTCAGACTGAATTTTGCCCAGTGAATTAGAATCTATCATGGAAAAGGGGTACATATTTGATTGGTTGATTGATTCACTCATTCTCTCATTTCAATAATATTTAGGTGTTAGTATCCACTCTGTCTTGATTTCATGCTAGATGTTGGGTAAATAATAATGAGAAGAAACAGAGTCCCAATTCCCATGGAGAGGTGGACATTAAAAGGTCCAAAGATATATGTAAAATTAAAGCAATGATAACTGTTTTGCAGTGCTAGAAGATTTTGTAACAGGGAGACCAGGATTTTTGTTTTGTTTTGGCTTGGGTTTAGGGTTTTCTTTGAGAGCATGTGGGCGACATTGGGAACTATTTATTAGAATATAAAACGTGAGCTAAGTTGGAAGGGGTGTGTGTGGGGTTTGTGTGTGTATTCTAGTAGTAATTGTGGTTAGGGTATTGGTGGCAGTAGCAGTGGTGGTAGAAAGGAGAACCAAGAAGATAAAATAAGTAGAAGACAAGTATTCAGAAAGCAACATGTGTAGAGTTGTCACATGAAAGTAGGATGGAGAGTACAATTTGCCAAAAGAAGGCCAGTGAGGCCAAGATACAGGAACACAAAGTAACAGAGTAGCTAGAGAAGAGGGTAGGGACCCACTGAGGCACAGCCATGCAGACTACATTAAGGAGTTTATCCTTATATCCTAAGAATTAAAGGAAACTGCTAAGGGTGTCAGTAGGTGAGAAGGTGAGTTCCATAACATAGTTAAATTTGTATTCTGAAAAGATTGTTCCATCCTCCAATGCTTTTGCAAAAAGATGGAAATTCAAAGTATGTGCACTTACAGAAAACATACAGAAGATTTCCACTTATAGGTGTGTTTTTATTGCATTAACTTTGCACATATGATTCATGAATGACCAGAGATCTTTTAAGGGCCCAGCATATTCTATTTTCTGGATCAGTGACACTTACAAAGGAATGTTGATTTCAACTTCCAAGTGTAGCTGCTAATTTGACCCAATTATCAGAAAAGCATTCTGATAAAAGTCTCTGCTAATTTCACTGAGCAGTTGTATTGTCCAGAAATGGGAAAGTCAAACAATAGAACTGTCATAATTCCCTTGCAACACCTTTGTTATCATAGGTGAACCCTGGGCACCTAATTTTAGTAGAAAGCTTAAGTGTGTGATTCCACGAGGAAACATCTACCCCTCTTGCTCCTCAAACCATCCTGTGAACCATGTTGGCACTAGCCACGGATTTTAATAAGCAGAGATTTTGCTTTGTTTCACCAGCAAGAAATTTTACTTAAAGCTGTTACTATGTGAATTTAACTTCCCTTTCCATTTCTTCTTAAAATGTTCTCTGTTAGCCATCTGAAACAATGGTTACTGTAATCAGTAAAGAGGTATTTCAGAAGTGTAGGGAATCAGGATTTCCTTATGATAATTTGTTTTCACAGCAAAGCTCATGTTTCAATATCATGTGAATGCATCTCCGTCCTACCATTTCCACAGTGTCCTTCTCATCTACCCTCAGTTTAAGTAGTCCAGTTAATAAACACAGTTCCTCATGAGAGGCCCCCCTGTTAAGGTTGAACCTTAACAGTGCCTCCTGAACATGCAATAAATTTGAGTTTAATGACTAACCAAAGAGACTTTAGTCATTTCAACTACTTAACCAATTACATGTAAAACATATGGGAGTTAAGAATACAGGTATCACCAAGTATTACCTTTAAATAAATAATTAGTGATGAAAGGAGAAAGTATCTGCATGTTGTTTACGATTGCCTTATTACAAGGGATTACTCCCTTTCACTCATCCTGCCTATTTGTTTTTTTTTTTTTTTAATTTTAAGATTTTATTGTTTATTTGAGAGAGAGAGCATGAGCAAGAGAGAGAAAGAGAGAGAGAGAGCAGGAGTGGTGTGGTGGCAGAGGGAGAGGGAGAAGCTGACTTCCCCCCAAGCAGGGAGCCCGATGCAGGGCTTGATACCAGGTCTTTGAGATCATGACCTGAGCTGAAGGTAGATGCTTAACTGACTGAGCCACATAGGCACCCCATTTCTATTTTGATTTTAAATAATCGTATGACAAACTGTTAGCAATGATGGAATGTCAGAAAATAGAAAGTTAATTCCACTTATTAAAGATGCAATCTGTTTTACTGTTAAATGTTAAATTAAACTGTACATCTTATATCCAAAGATGTACCTTTGATGTGTACCAGTCCAGGTTCCTCTTCCTTGCTTTTTTTTTTTTTTTTTTTTTTTTTTGTAGATTTCATGCAAGATGTTGATCTAAACAAGTCAAACATATGCAAGTGAATTCCATCCATGGACCAAAAAAAGTGTTGCTGGGGATACATGTTTGATGTTTAGGAAGAAAAATGCATGTGTTTAACAGACTGACTTTTGCATATATGAAAGAAAAACCAGATAAGATAATATACATTTATAGTCCTCTGACTTTCACAAAATCCCAGGATGCTCAGAGTGTTCTGACTTGCTGGAGCTGCTGGTTAGAAAGTTAGAGGTGCACCATGCCCATCGTTTGGCTGAGGTATTCCAGACAGCTGGGATATCTTGGTACCATCTACAGATACTAGCTAATCTTGCCAGACTAAACTGTAGAATCCAAGAAAACTGTTTTGTCAAATGACAGAATTAGTCAAATGACACAATAAAATAATGAAGTCTAAAATAATTTGGGAAAGAGATATGGAGATAATTTAGGTTAAATTGTTCTATTTGTTCTCAGAAATATTTTTTCAGCTTTAGAAAAAGAACAATGGACTGTTAAATAATTGCCCTTACTGATGTGTTAATTTACTCACTCAAAACAATTTTATGAATGCTATCTTATGCTATTCGCTTCCTTTACTTAACCTGACCATCTTAGCAAAGCTAAACTCTTAAGAATGCAGGCTCATGTGACACCTGGGTGACTCAGTCCTAAGCAGATGGCTCTTGATTTCCGCTCAATTCATGATCTCATGGTCCTGAAATCTAGCCCAGAGTAGAGCCCTGTGCTCAATGTGGAGTCTGCTTAATCTTCTCTCTCCTTCTCCCTCTGCCCCTCCCTGCCTTCCCCTGCTAGTGTACTCACTTTCTGTCTCTGAAAATAAAGAATATCTTTAAAAAAAAAAAAAGAGAGAGATAGAATGAGAGTTTGCAACCAACGACATAGTCCAGTATCTTGATTAGCAATTTTTACTTGAAATCATGACCAGTCTATTTTTCCATTAAGAACTTTTTTGGTGGGGGGGGCACCTGGGTGGCTCAGTCAATTAAGCAGCTACCTTTGGCTCAGGTCTTGATCTCAGGGTCCTAGGATCAAGCCCCACATGAGGCTCTCAGCTCAATGGGGAGCATGCTTCCTCATGCTGTCTCTCTCTCTCTCTCACTGTCTCTCTGAAATAAATATACAAAATCCTCAAAAAAGAAACACTTGTTTTTAAATGATTTTATTTATTTGACAGTGAGAGAGAGCAAGAATACAAGCAGGGGGAGCAGAAGAGGGATGCTGAGCAGACACCTTCCCCTCATGTGGGGCAGACACTTAACCAACTGAACCAGTCAGGCACCCTTTCCATTAAGAACTTCTAAAATGGACAAGAAATAGGGACCAGATATGACCATGAGTGGGAGTTTTTATTGAGAGTCTGTGGAAAGGATCACCAGATTCCAGAGATATCTGTCCAATTTACAAGGTGGCAGATTAGGAGAAACAAATTAGGGATCTAAAGAACAATCCTTTGGAAAACGCCCAGTTTTGTCTAAAGCAATGATGAATTCAGGTCTACACAAATATACTAGTTAAAACCTTTTGACTGAGTTGATAAAATCAAGCAAATGGCCAACTTTGTGGAACAAATTATCAAGTTTCATCTAGAAGTATTTTTAGGTTCTGATCACTTTGCGTTGTTTATAGCAGAACTGAAGCTGGCAAAAGGGCCAAAACATTTTGGCCTAGTAGGCATCCAGAGTGGTCTAGAGAGTAATTGCTTAATTACAAACTGACTCAATTCTATATTTTCTTATAGGAAATTAAGTTTCAGAACTCCGTCTAAAATAAAACTAAGAAGCTTGGGTTTTTGATGTTTATTTTGTCTTGATTATATATGTATTACAATCTTTTTATAAAAAATCCAAACACTACAGAAGTGTAAGACTTAGATAAAAATGCATGTCTGCCATGTTCCTTACCCCCCTTTTAGATATATTTCTAAGAGTTTTTATATGCGTACTTGGATTTTTTTGGTATATGTAAATATATATATAAATATATAAATATATATAAAACTGAAATGGAAATTTACTATGTGCTTTTTTCTTTTTTTAAAGATTTTATTTATTTATTTGACAGAGAGAGAGAATAAGCACAAGGAGAGCCGCAGGCAGAGGAAGAGGGAGAAGCAGGCTCCCTGCTGAGCAGGGAGCTGATGCAGGGCTCAATCCCAGCACCCTGGGATCATGACCTGAGCGGAAGTCAGCCACTTAACTGCCTGAGCCACCCTGGTGCCCCTACTACTTGCTTTTCAACAAGCTTTTTTTTAAACATAAAATTTGTTAGACCAGTGTGTATTGCTGTAGATATATAGCTATCTATGAAGAGCAAAGCAGCATACTCCCCAAGAGAAACCCTGAATATCTGAGAGTAGTTCATAAAGTTTGGGCCCACTTATATTGGTCTTTGCCTGTGAAAGCTACTGCCCTCTGCATCCCACCTTGCTCAACCCACCAGGCATGTGGGTTCCTTCATGTTGGTCATGTGTCTTGGAGAGCTCATGTGCCCCAGAAGTAGGTAGCATGAGTTAAGGAACAGGCTTTGAATACCTTACCATTCAAGGGTTTGTAGGAAGAGAAGGGGTTGTGGTCCATTCTCCCCGCATCGCCCCATCAGCTGACTCATTTTTAGGACACCTGTAGAGAAGAACTTCGTCGGTGAGATACAGACAAACTTTTTGGTTGCTGAATCATTTTTGTGTAGATGCCAGCTCTTTTTAGAGGAGTTGTGTAGGAAGACTAGCTGCCCAGCCCTAGAAACCTTAGAGAGGCATGGGAAGTTGCAGCCCCTGCAGCCAAGATGGCTGCCAGTCTCATGGGAAGCTGAGTGTGGATGAAACCTCTCTAGATGAGAGAATAGGGAAGCTGCCAACAGCTAGTTCATTGTCCAAACAACCGAGAGCGAGCTATCAAGGTCATTTTTGGACAATGCCATACATGGTATTCTCCTGGTTAAATCATTATTCCTAGAGAGGCTTGAATAATTAAAAAAACTGACATCTTGGCAGCACTTCCTGGTTTGGTGATCCTCTTTAATTTTCTTTCTTTCTTACCTTTTTTTTTTTAACCCCTATTTAATTTTTTTTTTTTTAAGATTTTTTTTTTATTTATTTGACAGAGAGAAATCACAAGTAGACGGAGAGGCAGGCAGAGAGAGAGAGAGGGAAGCAGGCTCCCTGCTGAGCAGAGAGCCCGATGCGGGACTCGATCCCAGGACCCTGAGATCATGACCTGAGCCGAAGGCAGCGGCTTAACCCACTGAGCCACCCAGGCGCCCGCCCCTATTTAATTTTCTAACACAGTTGGTTTCTGCAGTACCTTCTTCCAAGTAATTTGGTGTTGTTTAATCCTGCCATGTCTTCTGTGAAGGCAAGACAATAAAAATCATCCCCTTAAATAGCACAATACTTGTTTGTTGTAATTTTTATGGCAAATATATTTTATTAAAAGACATTTACAGTAAAGTGTTAATTCACTTCTGGTTTTTGTTATTTGCATTTTTTTTCCAATTTGTATCTGTATAACATGCACATTTAAGCAAAGTGTATATATATAATTTTGACCAATACTCTTTTCACTTATTTTTTTCTAAATACTTTTCTATATTATTTTCACATGATCATTTTCCTTAATGCCTTCACAGTATTATATTATAAGGAAGCTCTCTAACTGTTAAAAACTCTATTTTGTACTGATTTGATGTTTGCCTGATTTTAAGTCAGTTATGTTCTCAGGCTTGTGCCTGAGAGAGAGAGAGATGGCTGGTTTCACACATCTGGGAATATTGAATATTGTACTTAAAGTTTTGTACAAACATGCAGTATTCTGGAGAGTGTATCCTTAGCCTCATCAGATGGTCAGAGATCTATAATAAATTAAGAATCACACGGTACTAATTCAACTTTCCTTCCATAGCTAAAAGACCAAAATAGAATGAATAAGTTAAGTGAATGCCTAATTAGGGCCATAAAATTAATTCAATTTTTGAACTGTTAGAATTTGGTAGCCAGTTTCAGTGTGATATCAGTATCATGGGATCATCTGATCAGTTAAGCTGTTTCAAGTTTATTAGATTGAAACTTTAGCTGTACATTATGTTTCACTTGCATAATGTTAAAAATACTGATACCTAGTCCTCTACCTGTTTATTTTGATTCTATTAAATGGTCAGGTTAGGAGTCAAGTCAAGGTGCAGCCAGTGTTGAGAACCACTCAATTGGAAGCCTCAAAGAATAGAACGCAAAATAGCTAAGTGCTGCTGGAACAATCAAGACTGAAAAAAAAAAAAAAAAAAAAAAAATCCGGGCACTCACTTCTATCTTAACATGTAGAAGAATAATTTACCTATCAGAAAGATGCCCCACCCCCCAACAAAGGGATACTTTAGAAAATTAACTTGGTCTTTTGAAATACCATTGTTTAAACTTTAACATAATTTTCCCTTCAAATTGCTTAGGGATGAAGTAAGCAATCTTCCTGCTTTGATAACAGTGAAACTAAAGAAAGTCCAGCTAAGATGGTCCCTGAGGATATTTTTTATTCTAAAAGAACAAATTAAGTGTTTATTGGTGATTCATTACAAACGCAATCATGAAGGAAAAATATGCATCGATTATTAATGTTAAGATAAATATAAACTATTATAAATGAACAACTTTGTAGTTAATTTTTCTGATTTTCTACCTTATGTCATGTAAATTATGTCTTTTCTCATTACCAGTAATATATAAGTTTGACAAGGGGCAGTTATCTCAATGGCAAGTTTCATGTAAGTGAAATCAGATTTCATTGCAGATCTAGCCTATTAAAACAGACAGAATGATGCCAGCTGAACTTTCTGCATTCTTTTTATGCATGCCTTTTTATTCTGGCAAAGGAGAGATTAAGGATTTACTATGTCTAAAAATAGTTATAGATTAACAAGGTACTAGTGTGACTTTTTTCTTTTCATTGCTTAGTTAACTATCCCTGTTTGACTGCTGTTCCACTTTTTTTTTTTTCTTTTAAAGCAAATGCCTATTCCTCAGTTTCAAGTAACATGTTCAGTCTTATTTTCCCAGTTAGGAAAAGGGATTCCTTAGGTTGAGTGACAAGGCACTATAGTTGACTCTTATTATTTTATAAATCTATTTTTAATTTTCATGAAATTGTTTTTTAAATAAATTGATAATTATCTTTAAACCTATAAGACTATTGATACAATGATACAACGACCACAAAGTGGAAATTTCCAGCCAAATTATTTTAGTGGCCATAGAAACACCTAAGCCCAAGGCAGACAGACATTCAACCAACTGAGCCACCAAGGCATCTCTAGACTTATATTTCTTTGTTTAGAGTCAGCCCATCTATCTCTTGGGACCTCTGTCATATAGTTAGACCTCCATAATGGTTTAAAATCACTCATTCATCAATTGTGTAATTATTGTCCAGAATGTATTTATTTAATGTAATATATTTATTTATTTGAGAGAAAGAGCACACATATGCATGGGGGACAGGGTGGGAATGGGACAAGCAGACTCCACACCGAGCAGGAAGCCCAACGTGAGGCTTGATCTCACGACCCTGAGATCATAACCTAAACAGAAATCAAGAGTCTGTCATTAGCTGTCTGAGCCACAAGGCACCCCTTTTCTTTTCTTAAAGATTTTATTTATTTATTTATGATATTAAATTCAGTCCTTTTGAAATATGTAGAGTGTTTTTCCTTTCTTAATTGGGTGCTATTTGATAAAGCTTTGATGAGAGTGATAGAGAAAGACCCAATATTAGAAGTAGTCAATAAAGGGCGCCTTCGGCTCAGGTCATGATCCTGGAGTCCCAGGATCGAGTCCTACATCAGGCTCCCACCTCCATGGGAAGTCTGTTTCTCCCTCTGACCTTCTCCTCACTCATGTTCTCTCTCACTGACTCTCTCTCAAATAAATAAATAAATAAATCTTAAAAAAAAAAAAAAAAAAAGAAGTAGTCAATAAAGGTTTACCTGAGAGCATACAATTTAGGCCAAAGCTTCAAGTATGCGTAGTGGAGAAGGGGAAATATGTTCTAGATCTTCTGGTGAAGGGATTGAAAATGAGGTACATTTTGAGAACCAAAAACAAATGGATAACTAGAGTGTGGTATGATAGAGAAAGGGAGGAAGGGCAGGAATCTTAGGAGGCTTTCAGACTTTAAGGATTTTTAATTTAAACCAATTAGAATCCATTACAGTAGAGTGATATGGACATTGTTGTTTTCTAAAGTCAGTGGCCACAGTGAATAGAATTGGTTAGAAAGGAGGCCAAGGACCATTTCGGACAGTTGCTGATGGTGACAGTCAGGTGGAGGAGAATGAGGGCATTGCAACAGAGAATAGTGAGCAAATTTGAGGGATAGAGGTAAAGATAGAGTGGGCATGTCTTGGTAATCGACAGGCTCTAGGAGATAAGGCTTAGTATGGAGTTAGAATTGTTCTCAGGATTCAAAATAGGACAACTAGATAAATATATCGGGTGTTATTTACAGCAAGACGGAATACTTACTGGAGGAGAGTCATGGTTAATGATACAGACAAAACAGTATGCAAAATTAGGAGAATAAGAGGGCCTTGTCTCAGCCCTGAGCAACACCAACATTGGAACAGGAGGGTAAAGAAGAGTCTGAAAAATAAAATGAGACATGAATACAAAGTTAAGAAAATGAAGAGAGATGTGTGTTGTGGAAACCAAGAGAACTGAGTGTTTCAGAAAGGAGGAAGTGGTCAGGAGGTTTGGAAATGTTCATTGACCAATAGAACATACATCACTACGTGACCTGTGAGAGAAACGTCCATAGTCATGGGAGCAGAAATCAGATGATGGCTGGTTGAGGTTTAAGTATGAAGGAAGAGTCACAACAATGGATATAAAGGAAAGTGTTTCAAGATTTGGCTTTGAGGTTTGAGAAGGAGGTATAAAGGTAGCTGTACAAAGAAGTAGGAATTGAACAAGGTTTTATCAAAGATGGGAAAGAAATTGATTCCATTTGAATTTTTACAGAAAGGATTTGATGAAGAGTAAGAAAATAGTTGGGGATGATTGATGAAGCTGGGCTTTTGAGGACATGGGAGGAACTGAGACCCACAGCCTAGGTAGAAGGAGGGTAAAATGGAAACCGTGAATGTGGGTGCAGATGAGTTTGTCGGTTTGGTGACCGGACATGGAGAACTTTCCTTTTTGATGGTTGCTTTCCTTTTTGAGGAGCAAAATAATCTGCTCTGTGTGGAAAGTAGGGAGCAAGTGTTTGAGAAAAAGAAGAAAGGGTATTTGCTATAGTCTTTAAAGAAAATGGGAGAGAGAGATGATTGATAGTTGTTAGACTTTTTAAATGTATGTAAACTGCTTGGATTATTAGCAGCCTTGCCTTTATTGCATTTTATTTCTCATGCTGCTAAACCTCCCTAAGTACAGTCACCCTTCTGACCCCTAGGTGCTAAAAGGCTGACCTGCCATGTTCCTTTTGTTACCAGCCAATACTGACAGATAAAATGGTAAATTGACTTTTCAACTCCTTGATGTGAACTAAGATTTTTTTAAAGACAAATCTTAAATAACGCATCTCTCAACTTGACCTACAGTTGATGGAGCAGAGAAAGAATACAGTGCCCCAACAACCTTAAGGCACACACAAATTGCTTTCACACCAAGTATAACGTGCCTCACATACCATCTCATCCAAATTATTTGCCTCAGAAATGCTGTTTGGCAGTTAGAGGCTATTTGCATAGTCAGAATAGAACTTTGGCTTTACATTTTATTTGAAAATAAACCAGCAATTGCATTGCTCTGGATGTCAGTATGGTACATATAGCCAGAATACTGGGAGTATAACTTCCAAATGGCAAACACCATATAGAAACAGAATAACATCATTAGGCTCCCATTTGATAAACAAATGTATGCTCTTGGGTAACTGAAATGTCAGATATTCATCCAAATCTTTGCTTTTGCAAAAGTCCTGCAAATAGTATCATTTAAGTTGAAGTGACTCAAGGAAATTAAGTCACTCTAGGGAGTTTCCTTTCTGTTTCACAGAGCAGTTTGTGAATGGGGGTGGACCATGGCTGGTGGCCTTTTCCTGCCTCTGTCAATTACGTATATTCCCACCATGCTCCAAAGTGAGATGTTAGACTGAGAAAACGAACACTAGTTACCAAGTTAAAAATACAGACATTTGTAAAGTGTGGAAAAGAAAGTTGTTCTTTTGACTCCCCAACTCCAATGATTTGATAGAGGCATTTATGACATGTTAGAAAAGGGAGTTCAATATGAACAATTAATATAAAGTTTACCAGGTGAGGTAAAGAATACTTTTGTACACTTAGGTCCAGATTTTGTTGGGTAGGATATTTTAAGAGGTTTCTTTTTTAGCATTTTTGAAGGGGTAGATCTGGGAAGTAAGCTATGTAATAAGCCTGGTCTGAGGGAGCATTTTGGAAAATTCCTGGCACAAGCTTTCTAGTACCTTAACACTTTTGGGTACTGAGCCTTGATTCAGAGCACCCAAATAATTCACTGTCCAGGAATAAAAGGGGTCTATTAATAATTTCACAGGAAAACAGGAGCAAACCCAAAAACAAGTAAAAGCAGGGGTATTTCAAGCAGAGCGGGGAGATCATGGGCAGCATGGAGCACTCTTGGGGAAAGGGCATTGAAGCCATTCACATTTGAGCCTGTGTCTGCAAATGGTGGTATTTGTATCCTTTGGTGCATCACATCCATTTTTATATGAGCGGTAATCTTCCAGATCTCCTATGAAGAAGGTCCTGTCAACCTCCCAGCCTGGTATTAGAGTCATCAGACAATATGTAGGTGGGAAGGTGGAGGGTTGGAACAGATTTATGTGGGATAAAGCTTTTTTTTATTTTTTATTTCAGAACTTTTATTCCCAAACTATAATATCCCTGCCTTCACTCTCTGTGTTGGCACAGGAAAAAAACAAAAACAAAAGAACAAAAACAAAAACTAGAATTGAGAATCACCAGTGTAAAGATTGTTCTCTGAATTATGGCTGCAATTACTTTGACTGTAGATATACTACATGGATTGTTTTATAATGATCTTGGGAATGATAACTCCGGTGTGTTAAAAATTCAAGGAACTTCATTCCCATCTCAACCAGCACTCCAACAGCCCAAGGAGAGAAATGCCTAAGGCACCTGGCAGGACAGAACCCAGAGCCCAGAGGAGGGAATTGAGAGAAGGGAAATAGGAAAAACCTTCCCTTCAGGGCAGCTGTGAGAGAATGCTGAAGCATGCAACTTTTGCTTCAAACAGCTGCCAGAGGATCTTCTTTGAGTTCATTACCAAAAACATCATGAAAAATAGGAGAAGGTACCATTTTACAAAATGCCATAATCTTTACCAACGAAGCTCTCTTTGTCATCCTTCTTTGTGTAAAGAAAATTAAGATCCTCCCACCACCTGTTCAGACAACTATGAAATTTTTCTTTGTTTCAGCCAATCTAGACTAGGTATGCTGAGGTAACAAACCACCCTGATGTTTGGGGGGTTGTGACCATGGTTTTATTTCTTGCTCTTGGTACATGTCCTTAGCTGCCCTATGTTGTTCTGTTCCTTACCCTTTTCATTAAGGATCAGCCCATCCTGGGAAGGCACAGAAATGGGAGATGGCAGGGCCACACAATGGCTTTTAAAGCTGCTGTTCTGACATGCCACAGATCTCTTCCACTCTCATGCCCCTGACCAAAGTCAGTTGCATGGCCATGCTCAAAAACCATGAAGCAGGAAATATGGCCCTCAAAGAAGGGTGGGTTCTAAAATCCGTAAATATTTTGTAAATAATCTAATCTATCACAGTCTTCCAAGTTAATTACAAAAATGACTTAAATCTTTAACATATTCTGTGTACTGCCCTCATGCTATCCCTAATGTTACTTTCTCATTCTGATAAATTACTGTTGTTTTTCTTCTTAGCTGGACTTACAGACTCACACATTACCCAGGAGCTCTATTGTGCAGGTTTATTTGTCTATCTCCTTAACTCGACGGTAGGCCCTTGAGAGCAGGAGCAATGCGACATTCTTCTGTGAGTCCCTAGCGTGTGGTTGGCATGTAACAGACTCCCTTCTAAGCAGCTATTGACTGTTAATAAATTTATAGATCCATGAGGGAATGTTTGCATTGCCTTCTCCATCTTGACACCCCACTCTGCTCCAACAAGTGATCTTGTAAAAGAAATAGAAATCACAGTGGGATCTTGAAACATGGCTTGGTGTTTGCTAGGTGGAAAAGCATGGAGAAGCAAACCCAAAGAAAGAAATGTTGGCGGATTCCCTTGTAGTATTTTTCAGTGAAGATAAAATTCTTCTTGAATTTTGCATCCTGAACACGAGTCCCTGTAACTCCAAACTTGGTTCCTGCCAAGTCTGGCCCATCCCAGAGCACAAAGGAACTGGGACAATAAACTGCCAATACTGTCCCCAGTCTGACAAGTCTAACCCTTATTAGATTCTCGAGAAAACAAATCTTGAATCTTCACAGATGACATAAAGTCACTAAAGGAATACATAAATTAGTAACTATTTTTCAAGATTTCTGATGTGACATTTTATTGTTTACTCATTAATGAAAATCTGTCCTATCAAAAAGTCAGGGTTAACATCTGACATCAACTCTGGAAATTAAATTTTGTTTTACTATTTTTAAAACACGTATGAAGAGAAAAGAGGGAGAGAGACTGACTAGAACACACCGGATTTTATACATTTAAAAATTGATCAATGCAGATTGAGCCCTCTGAAATGATGCCTGTGGGAAGCTATCCCCTTCTTCTAGGGATTTGCCATTGTGTACATGTTTGGGGGCTTCCCCTTTTGAACTTCCCTTCAGAGCCTGTGCTACACATTTTCTTTTCAATTCACTGATGACATGTCTACATCTGCTAAAGGGGATCTGATTCTGTGACACTGACAAAAGTTCTTTAGCATTAAAGTCCAATGATTAAAGTAGATGATCCAGTTAGCTAATGTTGTCTGGGTCAAGAGGAAGTGACCTTAAAATTAAGAAACTCTTTCCTTCTGCACACTGGAAATGGCCTGTAATGGTAATTCCTAAAGAGTTAGTCAGAAGTGTCATCAGCCCTGATAGTATTCACTCAGCAGGCAAGCTCTATTTATCCAACAAAAGGTCATTATCATTGTTTTATAAGCAGTTTACTTAGTAATTTCTTGAAATTAATATTAATAAAATTATGGGTTATTTATAATATATATTTGAATATATAAAACATTACACACATGTGTGTATATATGTAAATATGTATGTACACACACATATATGTATTACATAGCCCAATTAGCCAATTAACTTATTCTTTTACAGCTGTTTTCAATTTCTAAAAAAATTGCATATTATGCACTTAAGCAATAACTCTATTACATCAGAAACTCCTAAATGACAGATATACTGGGTAAATTATTTCATTAATTGGATATTGTATCTGTAGACCAATGGATCTTCCTTTATAATATTCAAACTCAGCTATATATTACCATGGGGAATAGTCAGTGACAAAAGACTACTTTAAACTATCCATATTGTGCTATGTGTCACACTTCTTGTTCTTTAGCATTTCTAGCTATTAAAAATATATTATTCTATAGGACAGAGAGAGATGCATTTTTCTAAAGTGTTGTGTCTTTGCGTAAATATATACATATGTATATAAGCAACATAAAATAACGTAATTCCCAAGCTGAAATTTTCTGCTAATGAATCTGAGCATTTAATTAAGACTAGCTTTAAGCTAGGTCTACATTTCTGAAAGTATTTGAAAAGTACAATTTTGACTAAATCATTTGCTATTATCAAGGTCATGTAGACAGTCTTCTTAAATTCTCATTAAATAATTGACTGCCTTACAATTGCAATAAGATCTATATATTTGGGAAACTTAATCTGCAATTTCATAGCATATAAATGTTGAAAACAGAATTTTTAGTTCAGACGTCCCCATAAATCAGACCCAACAATACATGTCAATCCCTCTGGAAAAGTATTTCTTGGCATCTCAGTATGTTTCTTTTTTTTCTTTTTCTTTCTTTCTTTCTATTTTTTTTTTTAAGATTTGTTTATTTTATTTGAAAGAGAAAGGAAAAGAGAGGAATGCATGCACAGAAGGGGCAGAGGGAAACACTCCCAAGCCAACTCCTGGCTGAGCACAGAAGCCTACCCTGGGCTCCATCTCAAAATCCATGAGATCACAACCTGAGCCAAAACAAAGAGTTGGACCCTTAACCAACTGAGCCACCCAGGTGCCCCTGTATGTTTCTTGAGTATATAAAAAATGTTCTACCAAAGGATTCCTTCTCACAAAAAGTGATTATATTTATTGACCTTGGTTTAAATACAAGTCTGTATTGGAAAATTAAAACATTTTATTTAATTGTATAGTGGAGAGTTGCAGATACATACAAATGAGGTCATGCCAGGACTATGGGAAAGCTCTGTACAACTTTGTGAAGAGCTCTTTGTTGAGAGGTGAAAATAGCTTCTGGTAATGGTAAGATGTGGTTTGAGGGCCAGGATGTACCCCAGCTGAGTGCTAATGTTTGGATTAGAATTTGACCAGGTGATAGTAGATATGCTTCTTTCTCACCTTTGAATTTCACTTGAAATGTCGTCAAGGTAGATACTTAAAGAAGCCCGGAGGAAACTCATCAGATTTATGTAGCTTGGGTGGGAGTTATATCACACTGAAGAACACCTGCCTTGTCCAAAGAAGATAGTGAATACTGCGCTCTGGTTTCAATTCACCATATACGAATGGATTAGGGGGAAAGGGGTCTCACATTTTAGACCTTATAAATTTTCAAAAGAGGTCAAAATCTCAACTTTTTGTGGCATTTCCTGTTTGCTTTAAATATTGGACTAAAAGGAATAAAAGAAAAAAAAGACAGTGTGTCAGTCAAATTCAGATCTGCTAGCCCTTTATGGCTCAATCCTAAACCTATATCATTGCTCACCTGCTCCATCCTAAACCTGTATCATTGGTGGTGGAGTGATTCTCTGTGTTTCCCTTGTGTGGAAGTACTCTAATTTATCTTTAGCCAATTTATCTAAGGCCAAAAGTCTATAGCCAAGCCCTAGATTTACTTCTTTTATCTTCAGAAAATGCCCATAAATGTTCTGTTTTTCTCACCATGCTCTAAGGATAAATAGCCGAAAAGAAAAAGACAAAGTACCTTGGCTATTGTGAATCTTGAATTGATCAGGTAATTTGCTAAAATTAGGGTATATTTCATGTGAATGGGGTGTCCCTAAAGAAAGGCACTAAAGAGTGGGATTAGGTACTTTCCTACTTGATCTCAACCAGGTTAGTTCTTAGCAATTTGCTAAAAAAAAAAAAAAAAGATTGTTTCTCATGGTAAAACCCCACTGTACCACCCAAGAAAAATTATACATTTTTTTCTTGTTTGTCTTTCCTCTTTTTCCCATCCCCAAACAAAATTTTGTGATTTTTTTTCCCCCTTATTACATGTTTTCTGTAACCTTTGTATCCAGGAAGTCAGGAGAAAGAAAAGGATACTTCTCAGTTGACTAAGGTTATCTCTTCGAATGTAAGAGGGCAAAAGTATAAGCAAGGATTAAATGCTAAATAAATCCACTCTGCCAATACACATTTGTGGTTTAAAAAACATCTTTCATTGAATAATTTAAAATATGCTTATACCATCTGTTCTCTCGGGTATTAACATTATCCATGATAGCAAAATAATCACATGTTAAATAAATTCCAGACTCCCATTGATGATAGCAATGGCATTGGTAATTCAGATGACCTAGACTTTTTCTTTCTCCATACAATTATATCATTGATTTTTTCCCCCATATTGGAAAGGATAACAACTAAGTACATGCTTCTTCCTAAATAGACTATCAGTTCAGAAATTCTAACATTTCTTTTACGGAAATAAAAAATCAAGTGCAAACATATGCCATCTTTGAAGGCAACATTAGGTAAGAATTTGGGCATAATATTTGCTGTCTTTATCTACTTCTTTATGTAAATTTATAAGAGAAATGATCAGATTGTCTTATGCATATTTTAGAGCTATGCAATCAATTATCTTCTGGGATTCTTTTATCTGTCTGGAAAGATCTGGAGCAAAAGTCTCTGTGCAAACTGAATGAGTTTACTTCAGGGTAGATATTTATTTTGCTCTCCCTGAGCTCTTAACAACATTTCGTGCTTAAGCCGCACACTACGTACTCTCTCACAATGACAGCAAATGTATTCATGTGTTTGAGTCTTCTGAAGAATATTGTAAGCTTTGTGAGATCAGGGACCATTTGATTCTCCTTTTGTGTCTCTCATTCTGGTGGACTTTTCTAAGGACCAAATAATTAATGAGTAAATGATTTTTAATGCTGTAAAATAGGGAAAAGTGTTTTCAAACGTTTTTGCTTGAAGTTAGCACGTGTAGATGGTGAAGATTAAGGATTTCTTTCATCCACACCTAATTCAGGTATATAAACTGCCTATTCTTAGCCAGGGCTCTTCTGTGTGAAACTCTGTGGCATTAGGGTGTGGATGTAAGGGACCTTGAAGACATTTTGAAAGCCTTTCCAACAAATGCCTGATGCTCAATAGGCCTTTCCTACCAGGTAATCTTCCTATATTGCCATATTCCATTTCTCTGCTTTTCTTCAAAATCCTATCTTCCTTCTTTCTTTCTTTCTTTCTTTTTTTTTTTTTTAATTTTACTTCTTTATTTGAGAGAGATAGAGAAAGAGCATAGCAGTGAGGAGGGGGAGAAGCAGGCTCCCCAATGAGCTGGGAGCCCGATGCAGGGCTCAATCCCAGGACCCTGGGATTATGAACTGAGCTGAAGGCAGATGCCCAACCAAATGAGCCACCCAGGCACGCCAATCCCACCTGATTTCTTAAGAGAGGGTAGAATTAGGTAGACATCTTTGACAAATGTGTCTAAACCATGCATTAAATCATCTGTGTCTTCTGATCTGGCAAAATGATACCAATTTATGTAAACATTCTTAGTCACAGTATCTTTTCTGAACGTTTTGTGAGTGCCCCTCTTCAAACTGAAAGATAGTCACAGTATCTTTTCTGAACATTTTGTGAGTGCCCCTCCTTGGTTTTGTCAGGGAGTCTACAAAGGGAGAGTGAGCTCAAAGACCTTCATGCCTTGATCCTTTTCATCACCCATTCGACCCTCTTGATTTTGTACTGAGCTATTAACTTGCTGATTTATCGATGTTATATCTGTGATACAACACTTGTTGACTAAGCACATTTTAATTCCCCATTTGTATTCACTGTTTGATGTTCCCTACAAGTTACACTGCCTTGGTTCAACTAAATTGGTTTTTTCATATTACAGCAGATTCATACTCAATTTAATATTTGAATGATTGTCCAAGATGCTATCTAACATTTCTTTGACTTCTCTCTCACAAAGCATTTAGTCTCGTTAATAAAAATGTCTTGTTCCAAACCCCATTTTTATCATTTGCATTTCCCAGTCCACACAGAATTAATTATATCTCCATATGGTCTAGTAAATCAGGTAAGTGTCATACAAATAGCATGCTTTTGGGTTTTTGTTTTTTTTTTTTTTGTTAAGTATTTGAAAAAATCTCTTGTGGTACAGTGGCAGATATAGTGGATATATGAGTTAGTTGAAAATGCATTTAAATGGACTTATTACCAGTTGAACAACATAGATGAGAAATAATGAATAAGGAGTAACTGTTAGCCTGGACAGAAGATTATTCATCCAATCAAATATACAGAAAAATGAACTTGAAACTGATGTGAGTACCCTGGAATGAAAGGTCAGGATCAACAATTACAAATGTTTACTAATAAAAATGACTGTAGTTTCAAGTTCAGATTTAATGTCAATTGGATACTGGGATAATCCTAAGGGAAATGGTACATGAATTAAGAGTGTGAGGAAAATTGTCTTAAACCTCACTCATAGATTTACAATGAACAGAGAAACGGAGACGATATCTCTTTCTACCCCCAGAAGAGCCCTATCACACCTAGAATGTTGATTTAATTTCAGATAGAACACTTTAAGAGGAATCAGAAAACAGGAATAAGTCCAGAAGTATGATAGGAACAATTGAAAGAACTTTGATCAAGTGACCTGGAAAGGGGAAACTGGAACCTTTCTTTAGATGATCACCAGGCTGTCATATTAAAAAAGAATTGGGCCTGTGTTTCAGTGATTCCAACTCTACATTTAAGAGACAATACTTCTAGAAAGGTGAAAATTAATTTGGTGCAAATGACTTTACAATATTTGGATCTGCTCCAAGTAAGCCTGCTGCACCATGAAGCAGGGTGGTCCTCATACCAAGATGCACTCATCTGAGAGCAGATACTTGCTTCTCCCTGGAGAGTGTTCATGCATTAGGAGAAGACTAATTTCCAATCACTTCTAGTAAATCCTTCAATTATGAGAATTGATTATGTGAATAGTTCTTAGCATAGTGCCTGATGTCATCAATTAAATGCTCAGTAGATATAAGCTATAATTTTTATTGGAAGACACCAATTTAGAATTTGTAACTGACTATTTGTCTAAGGGGAGTAAGTAAAGAGAAGGCAACTCTTCAAAATTTTAGCACAGCTTCTGTTGCTAAATAATAAGGTAATTAATAAAGGCCTGGGGTACATGTAACTGATTTACTCTTCATTTGTTACCACTTTATGTTTTCTATAATTGCCTTTATATTCTATATTTCCTAGACTGGGGATTTGTTTATCTAACTTAACAGGAAAGTTCTCCGCACTTGCTAAATCATAGTTGCTTATATTAAATTTTCTAGTAACTAGCATAGCAGTAGTCCATCAACAAAGGAATGAATCCTGTCAGAAAAAAATGGATCTCTTCAATTAATTAAGAGGAATGTTTCAGTTTAGGGTTTTGTAGAATCTTAGTAATATTCTAGGTTATGTTAGCTTTGTTGAATTTTTTCTCAGGTGATAGATTTGTTTATCTCTCAAGATTGTATCTGATATCTGTCGAAGGCATTCACTAGTTCACTCACTTATTCAATCAACAAATAATGTACCAGTACTCTCTGAGCCTGTACCTGTCTCCTCATCTCTCTATAGTCTTCTTTTCCTTTTCTTTCCTTTGAAGCCAGTCACTATAGGAAGAGCAGTCCCTCAGACATCTCAGAGCCCCCAGACCCTGACCCAGAAGCCCCTCTCTCTGAATTCCTTATGTCCCTTCCCTGCTGCATTTTTCTTCCTGTCATTTATCACCTCTCTTACATATTTTGCTTACCTGTATGTCCATCTACTTGCCTCCACTGGAATGCCCATTCCATGAAGGCAGGACTACTTATCTGTGTTATTTGATGCCAGATTGCTAACACCTAGAATAGTGATGCAGTAAATATTTGTTGAATGAATGAACAAAGCTTAGATATCATGGAAACCAATACTAGAAAGGGCTCATGTATCTTCCAGGGTTACCTAACCCATTTTTGGCAGTGCAGGGTTATGAACCAAAGTCACTTGACTTCAAAACCATCCTCCTTCTTGGTCTGTCCCTCAATTACAAATAACTCCAGAATTTCTCTACTCTTTGTATTTGAATACAAGGGGATAACTTTTACTATAATCAAATCTAAGAGACTATTCAGGTCAGTATTTACCTACCTAATCCACATCTATGCAGATCACTCCTTTACATTTTGTTTTCTCCCTGGATTTGTTCAATCTGGTTAAAACTATCATGACTTTACCTATTATTACTGTTATTGTTTCTCAAATCATAAATGCAGATCCTAGAAACAATGTATGCAGTGATGGATTTAAAGAAGTAATAACGAGGAAGACTCATTGTTTGTCTTTGAGCTGTTTTCAGTCCAGTGGCTGAGGCAGCCTTGTACAGGTGCAGTCTCAGACCCAGATGATAAACAGATAATTTATAACCCAAATAGTGATACTCTTGAGAATCAAAGGAAGCACTATTTAATAAGTCACACTGGGACAACAGCTTACACTCTACAGGCAAACGAAGAATATCATTCCCCAGTTTTAAAAAGTTAACTCTAGGACATGGGGTGCAAGTTCTTTTTGTAACAAATAGTTACTGAGCATCTACTGTATGGACAGCAATGTACCAGGCACTGTGGAGAATTCAAAGATGAGTAAGCTACAGATCTGATCATCTTGTGGCTTATAATCCATTTGAGAAGAGAGAAGATTAACAACACAATATAAAGAAATAAATGACGGCTTAGGCTAAATGCAAGCTTGATGTGATATTAACCAACCACAAGGTTTCAAATAGGATCACTGATACTGTTCTTCTTTTCATTTATCCCTCATAAGTGGTCATTTGAAGTGCATCTTGTCATAATGCATGAATTGGACATTGAATGGATTATACGAGTTTTTCTGGTTAAGAATCAGATCAAAAAAAAAAAAAGAGAGAGAGAGAATCACACCATTTGTTTCTGTGTGTATGTAGAGGAGATGTTCAACTCATGCTGGCTGGCTGGGCAACTGACTGAGGTAGAGGAATGAATTGGTGCATTTTTAAAAAATCATCTAGCAACCAGATACAGAACATTCTTTCCCAAAGAGACCTCCTCTTTGCTTGACCAACTAGTCTTTTTGCTTGGCCAACTAAAGGAAGAACTTACAACATGATTACTTTTCTTCTTCAGATTTTATAGTCATATAAGACATTTGGTTACTTGGAAATAAGCTTAAAAGTGCTTTAATTCTTTCCACTGGTTCCTACTGTTGGAAGTTCTTTCACAGCCGAATTTTGGCAACAGTGTATATCTTGGCAAGTAGACTGTGCTTTTTAAGGATTAAAGTGTGGGAAGTAGTAGGACATCTGTTGAAGAAGTCATGTTGTCAAAGCCCATTATGTATATTAAACTCATTTGTTTCCATTTCCATACCTTTTAAAGCAAAATGTCACTCCATTTAACGTTCGAACAGTTTACTAAAAAACTTGGAGATATGAATTGTGTGGGCCCACCTGAAATTTCAATGAATGAGCATCATTTTCTTCAGTTGATTTTATTGCTACTTTAACTCAGCCTAAACTTTGGATATCTGATGGGCTTGTTAAGATAAGATTATCAGCCAGCATGGGCAGTTATTGGGAGTGAAATCGAAACAAACAGAATTCCCTGTCCTTGGATTAAACAGAACTAGAAAAAAGAAGAAATAACCTAAATTCTTTTATTCCTGATTTCTTCTTCTAAGGTATTAACAATTCCTGGTCCAACTGCTCTTCTCCTTTATTGCAGTCAGTTTAATAAATTTAACATTATATGATCAATAGGTCACTGCTGGGCTTTTGAAGAACTGACAGTTAACAAATAAAAGAATTTGAGAGAAATTGCTCCTGATGAGGAATCCACTGGATGAATAAAACTTTTTTTAAGAAGCTGAGAACCTGTGGTTCATTCATTCCCCAAATTGCCTTCTTTTGAAATGAAGCAGCTTATTGATTTAAATGAAAGTTATCCATGGGGCGCCTGGGTGGCTCAGTGGGTTAAGCCACTGCCTTTGGCTCAGGTCATAATCCCAGGGACTTGGGATCAAGCCCCGCATTGGGCTCTCTGCTCAACAGGGAGCCTCCTTCCCCCCACCCCCCTCTGTCTGCCTGTCTGCCTACTTGTGATCTCTGTCAAAAAAAAATAAATAAATAAAATCTTTATAAATAAATAAGTAAAAGTCATCCTTGCTATAAAGTTCAGGTAGGCATGCTGACTTTCTGATTTATGGTGCTTTATGTTCTTTAAGTTCTAAAAGGCATACAGTTGAGTCTCGTTGGTTTTTTCAATCTGTGGAACTGAGTCATGCTAATAAAATTTCTAAGAGAATAATAATTTATACATCATAATGTTAGCACTGTCCTTTATAATTGAAGATACAACTGGTTTAAGAAAAACACCATTTCCATGTGACACCCATTTTCTTGATAACACTTAAGAAGGAACATTGTAGATCAGGAAATTGCTTCCGAATTTCAGTCAGATCAGGGGGGAGTTGTATCTTCTTAAGGAGGTATTGAGCTTTTTTTCACTTTTCATTATATTTCACTTTATAATTATTCTTTAAGAATTTTTCCATGGGGTGTCTGGGTGACTCAGACTGTTGAACTTCTTACTCTTGATTTTGGCTTAGGTCATGTTCTCAAGGTCATGGGATCGAGCTCTGCATCGGGCTCCATGCTCAGCAAGGAGTCTGCTTGGGATTCTCCCCCTCTCCCTTTATTCCTCCCTCTACTCACAGGCTCTAAATAAATGAATAAATAAATAAAATCTTTTAAAATTTTCATATAAATAACTAAATTAAGTTAGTTGATTTTAGAGTACTCAACCCTGTTGTTACTATAAATGAATTTTTCCTAATGTCAGCAAGACCACTACCCCTTCTATTTGTATTTACAGTTATCCTATTGTCCTCCATTATTTTAGTACATTTTCAAAATATTCTCATTGTAAAGGTTTGCAGATTTATTTTCAGTGAAATATGTTTCCTAATAATAAATAAAGGAATACCTTAATAAACCTTAATGGTATAGGTTTTTTAAAACAGTTCTTGGTCTGTGAATCTCATCTGTACTGTGATTTCTTATTAGCATTAGCCCCAAAGGATATCCAAATTTTAGGGCTTCCCTTATTTGTAAGAATTATATTCTCTTTTAGTTCACAAATCAAATTAGAGTAATTCTTTGCTACTTCTACAGCTGTCGAAGTATGAAGTATGAGGACACACAAAAATGCCACAGACACTGAACACAAAGAAAAAGTCATCACTATTTCTCTTAATCTCTGGTGTGTAATTTGCTAATTGATCACAATTAATAATTTTTTAAAAGATTTTATTTATTTATTTGACAGAGATCACAAGTAGGCAGAGAGGCAGACAGAGAGAGGGGTGGAGGCTCCTCATCAAGCAGAGACCCAATGTGGGACTCAATTCCAGAGCCCTGGGATCATGACCCGAGCTGAAGGCAGAGGCTTTAACACACTGAGCCACCCAGGTGCCCCACAATCAATAATTTTTATTTTTAGTTGATAGAATCCAAATTTTGAAATTTTAATAACAACCTCATTTTTGTTATTAAGATCATAACACAAGAGAGATCTAGCATATTTAAATAACATAGATGGGTAAAAGAAGAAAATTAAAATCATACATTTTTTCCTATCCAGGTATTTTTTTATATTCAATGTATACTTTAATATTTTCTTATTTTTCAATTTATGAATATATTTTTCCTTGGTTAAAAATGATCTCATTCTGTTATACTGTCTTATAACTTAATTTGTTCCCTAGGTTTATGTTTATGAATATTTCTCCGTGTCCTTAAGTATTATTTTAAAAAAATAATTCCTAGAGTGTCACGTGAGATGTTTTGTCTTCATAAGTTCCCATGGAGAATGCCATATACTCTATCCATACTTTATTGACAATTCAGAGCAGATTTTAGCTTAATAAAAACTCTGAGAACTACCACTTCCTTATAAAATCTATCTTTGTTTAACCTAGAATTTCCCCAGTATATGTGGCTTTGGAATTCATGTGTATATTTCTTCATGCTTATGTGCTTAAGTTACTTACTAGCATATCTTAGTATAGACTTAAAGAAGTATTTCAACACAGTCCTTTTAAGGGGGTTATGATAGTCACATTAAGTGTATACTCCACATTTTAATTAGGCATTTGGGCATTAAGGATATTTCACTATTTTGGAAAACACTGTGGACTTCTGAAATACCCTTCTGATTGCAGCCATTTTGTACAAGCTATGTGAAATGTTACATGTTCAGTATTTAAGAAATGGGTTATCAGATGGGGCACCTGGGTGGCTCAGTCAGTTAAGCGTCTGCCTTCAACTCAAGTCATGATCTCGGGATCCTGGGATTGAGCCCTACATCTGAAGGAGCTTCTCTCTCTCCCCCACTTCTTTGTGCTCTCCTCTGGCTATCTTTCTCTCTTTCTCAAATAAATAAATAAAATATTAAAAAAAAAAAAAAGAAATGGGTTATCAGAAAAGTCAAATGTATTGAAACAAGTAGCTAACCCTTAACAGGGCAAAATGGATTAATTAATTAATTTTGAATTTGTTCTCAAAGCATGATTAAATGAAGTCATAATTGCAAGTGCTAGAATATTCAGTATTCAAGTGCTAGAATAACTACTTTTGATAATTTTTATTTGTTGAACTAAAATTGTCAGTCCAAACAGACACATCTCCATCACCTCCAACTAAAATCCATATGTGTCCCTCACACTCTGAGAAGAGGCGTTGCTATTATATTACAGTGGGTGCTCTTTGTGAAATATTTCTGTCTGCTAACATATAATGAATAGTGCCTCTACTTCCAATGTGTGCAAGATTGGGAAAATGGCAGATACTTTTATTATTTTTCTGGAGGAGTAGCTAAAATGAGAGAATTAAGGAGAGAGTTAAGCAGGTCTTTTGAACATCCAGCATCTTGTAATTTCAGTTGCTTTATTTAACAAGCAAGTGTTGTTCTGGGCACTGGTATTGCAAGGTACAAATAAAGCAGAATATCTGCCTTCCAGAAACTATAGTTCCACAGTAAGGAGTTATGAATGTATCAACAGCCATGAAACAATATGCTCTAGTCATATGTAGATGGGGAAAAGAGGCAAGAGGCACCTAAAAAAACTGAGGAATGAAGAATAAGTTTCAGGGAAGAGATGACATGTAGAAACAGCCACTCATAGAAGGAGGCAGAAATGTTCTGGTCAAAGGATCTTATTGTCTTTGAGGGGCCAGTGGTGTGAATGAGCAGGCTGTGTGCAGGGCATTACCAGGGTTACTTGTGACGGACACAGGAGAGGAAGTCAGAGGATGACCATAGGGAATCCCTGTGCTAAGCTCTGGAATTTAAATTTTGAACTTCATTGCTAAAGAAATGAGGAGCCATTGAATGATTGCAAGCAAAGAGAATCACATATTCAGATTTCCATTTTATAATGATCTACATGGCATTCAAGTAAGGGATAGAATTAAGGAGGCATTGCTATTATTAGGCTGAGAGTATTAAGGAGGCATTGCTATTATTAGGCTGAGAGTATTAGCTCAAGGCAAATTATGAGATAAATAAGAGATAAATAAGAGAGATAATAAGGAAATCACAATCTGTAGAGAGGGATAATTTGGTCTGGTCTTTGGAGCCAGATTAACTGGTTCCTAAATCTGACTCCACCACTTAACATGCTGTGTGACCTGGGGCACGTGTCTTATTTTTCCTTTGCCTTGTTTTGCTCATCTACAAAATGTGTATAACAATAGTGTCAAAGTCATACAATTTTATGAAGATTAAAGGAACAAAGTCATACAATTTTATGAAGATTAAAGGAACAAATTACTATCATTAACAATATCTAGCACCATAAAAATGATCTTATCAATATTAGCTATTATTTATTGTTACCATTAATACTGTTGATAATACAATGTTGTTGTAATAGTATAACATAATAAAATATAATATAATATAGTTTTATAATAATGCAATATATTATTTTTAATATAATATTTTTTTAACATTCATGTCTCTAGGATTTGTGGCCTGATTAGAAGTGATTGCCTTATCGTTGGCTAAATGGGATAGTGTCAGAGAATATAGAAAGAAAAGCATTTTTCAGAGAATATGCAAAGAAAAGCATTTTGATGTAGAAAAAGAGAATGGATGTGAATTATTACATTCTAAATGCTAGAAGGAGGTACCTGTGGGGCTTCCAAATGGAATTTTCTCATGAGCAAATGATTATAACAGCAGAAAGGTATGGAGTATGGAAAAAAATATGCAATGTTCTGACCCCAGGGTTATTGTTGTCTGGTGTGGGTGTGACAGAGAGGATGAAGTGTGGGGAGGAGAGGACTCTTTTCCCAGCCATAGGCAAAGGGAAGTGATTCAGTCAGTTTTTATTCTCTGACATGGTCATGAACAGATGACATCCTCATGTCCTGAAAAAACTCCTCCAGCTTTTAAAATTGCCAAAGTCAGCCCAGGTTAGAACTAACAGCTGAAAGAATCATCTTTAATAAATACTAGAATTATTAGAAAAGTCCTCTGACCTCAAAATGCTGCTTCCTAGCAATTGCTTTTAATTGCTGTTAAGGATCTTACTAAAACTGCAACTTCTAGTGCACTGAAAAATATTGATGTTCTAGATAGTCTAGTGTGATACCTGCCCTTGTTTGTGTGTTCTCAAGACCTTCAAATCATGAGAGTGATGAGTGAGTTTGGATACTATGCCCATCCCACCACTGAAATCCTAGTATGTAAAAGCAAGCAAAATGTCAGTGGGTAGGCCTCATGATTCTTTGGTGTGATTGGAGTCTTATTTTGCTGTAAACTTGTTACAGACTGTGCTTCTAATCTGTACTTGAATTTAGGTTCCCCACTGTGTTTTTATTTTCTGAAAGGAAAAGTCTCCACTACCTCCACCCAGCCTCAGAGAAAGGGAATTGTGGAATTCAGGATGATCTGAGTTTCCCTCAGAGGTTGCTCCCTGCTAATTTACCAGTATTCTCACAAATTCTAGATTCTTGGCAGGGTGGATTTTAGCAGTAGTCTCTTCTCATCCCAATTTAAGTACAAGTAATTCCCATGAGATCCTGCCAGGCTCACAGCAAATCATTGAGCAGGTATAAGCAAAAATGCCCCTGCTAAGAAAACCAAGGAATTTTACCCATCCCAGGGCACATATTTCCCTCCCATTGAAGTTTATGTCTCCAATTTTTTATTTTTCTCCTTTTAGGAAATTCTTCTGTGAAGCAGGTCTTATTCTCTAATATTGGGCAAAGACCCCTACATTAGTTTACACATAAAAATATTGCACATTTGTTCTTAGGACTTGAAGATGAGGCAGTAGGCCCAAAGAGCCTTGTAAATTCAAAAACTATAAATTATACACAGTTGTGTATCACAATTAAGTGGTAGTGATTAAACACTGCCTCCACATTGTAAAATTATGTGACTTGCCCCGAATTATAATCTATAATCCTCATTAAGAAAGAGTAGAAACATAGCAGGGATTCCCTCCCTATTTTATCTTCCTTAATTATGTAAATTAAGCAGCAAATTCTCTGTTTTGCTTAAACTTTTTCCTCATTTTGAGGTAGAGTCTAGACTTTCGGCTGGTAGATTTTAGTTTAGATAAACTGCTCTTACTTTTGTAGGCATCTTTATCACAATTTCCTTTTGACCAGGAACTGTGTGCAATCTCTGGGCATTTTGGAGAGCTGGCTTTGAACATCAATAGATAGTGTTGTCAAGAGTGTGTGGGGAAATGGACATCTTTCTGCATGACTTGTAAGAGGGTGAACTCCTGGAGCCTATTAAAGGGAAAAGTGTATACAGTTTGTGATCTTGCAACCTAGTTACTGAAATAAAAGCACCCAACCAGTGAGAAAATATATTAACAAATGTGTTAATTGTTTATAAAAGTTCAGAATTATATGTCTGCTAGTAAAGGATTGGCTGCATAAATAACTCACCTATTCTGTGGAATCTTACATAACTATGAAAAAGAACACACTGTATCTCTATGCATTTACAGAAAAATCGTCTATGATTTTTTTTAAGTAGAAAAGTACTTAGGATTCTGTATGGTATAAACCTAGTTTGCACAAAAAGAAAGGAGATGGGTGTCGGGGTGTGTGTGTCTGTGTATATATTATGTATCTACATATACATTGATATGATTAGCATAAAGAAAAGATAGGATTAATAGGAAGGAAGAGATAAGCATTATTTATTTGTATACCTCGGTGTTATTTGAAATGTTAAAATAAGCATGCATCATTTCATGATAAAAATAATATAAAAATAGAATCATTGGACAGAAATTCTTATTATGAACTGGAAAGCCATCTTCCCTTTTGAAATTAAAAAAAATTCTGAATTTAAATGATGTCTGTTATTTAACAGTGTTCAACAGTGTCTGAACTTGGCCGCTACACAATAAAATATGGCTTTCTCTCAACAACTTTGTGTTTGCTCAGGTTCCGGACTCTTGAATAAATAGGTTGTGTTTATTCAAATCCTAGATAAGAAATCATTTTCAAATATCAAAATTATCATCCACGGTACTCTGAACTCCTCCTATCTGAAGGTTCCATGCAAGGGCCTTGTTGCTAGAACCTTAGGAAATGGGGAAGGAGTTAGTGAGAACTGTGGGCGTATTAAAGCTAGAACTTGGCTCTGACTCTGCTGCCTTGTGTGATTTACTTGGTGTCACTTGCAGTTTCCAGTTTGTCTTTCGTTGTCATGAAAAACTGATTTACAAACAATTGTTAAAGAATATCCTATCAATTTTTCAGTATATCTTAATCCAGGGAGCAGACAGAGATTGCATTTCTTAAAGAATGTTTCTAATAAGAAAAAAAAAATCAGTTTCAGAGTCAAAATGTTAATGTATAAAGGCTATAGTTTTCAATTTTTATGTTCCTGAGAGGTTGTGTTCAGTTCTATTGTGAACAGTAATTTTATGAATAAGAACCCACAATTTTTTGACCAGAAAATTGGAAAAGCGCCCATAATCATTCCCATCTCATTTTCTACGTATCTTTTATCAATTTTACAAACAATTTCCCCCTTTTGAAAATACACCAAATAGTTGGTTATTTCCTCCCTGTCAGATGCATGCATGGTGTATAGGTAAATTAATGATTTCCCAACCACTATTACATTAGGTTGATGTTCTCTTAGACATTAGACACGAATAAATTAAACCACGCTGCCTCCTCCGAGATTTGGGTGGAGTGGAAATAGGGTTTTGTGGAGCTACAGAATTTCTACTTCATCTGCTCAGCCAATAATTGGTCAGAGCACGACTCTGATTAGAAATAAGCAACAAGCTTCCTGTGTCCATGAACAGAAAACAAGGTAGTGCATGTAACCTGGGAGAAACACGCATTTACTTTTGAAGAAAAGCAGAACCCAGCAACCAGTGAGCAGCATATGCCTGAAATCCATTATCTGACATATTCGTTCCAGCGTCCCGAGGAATGCTGGTCTGACTGCTAAGATTTGTTTTTACTTCCTGTCTTTCGGATAAAATGAGTTTGCCAACAGGCTGTGAGTACCTAACACTGGAGAAGGTAGCTAGATTCCGAAGCCCTTATGTTCATGGATCGCCTTATGCAATCAACAAGCCAATTGATATTAAGCCACAGAGGAGACGGTAACTGCTTTCCTTTCTTCTAGCTGTTTGTCAGTGAAATTGTGTTTTGTTACCCTTTGGTAGCTAGCTGCTTTGTAGGTCTGCTGAGGTGGGAGGGTTATGGTGAGAGATTACTTTGAAAATTCAGCCTACCGAACAGTTAGGAAAAAAATTAACCAAAGAGAGAAAGCTGGAAAATATTCTTAGCTGTTCAGCATAAGCTTATCTGGTTTCAGGGTTTGTAGATTTTAAATTTTTGAAACATGGTTAGTGTTCGTACTGACATCAGAATCATCCATAATGAATATTTGAAGGAGGACCTTGTCGAATAATGGGTATATTAATGGCTCTTATTACCCAGTGCCCATTATCTTATGATCTGCCCATAGCATTCCTCAAGGCCAATGTGCAATAAATATGCTAAAATTCTACTAAAAGCATTAATTTTCATGTGGTCACTAGGGAGGCAAGAATAGGGATAGATATTTTTCTTCTATAGAAAATGTCATTTGTACATCAGTGTTCCAGGATTCTGCTAACTCCACCCACCCCCACACCACACACGTGTACACACACACACACACACACACACACACACACACACTACACAGGCAAACTCAGGTTGTATAATTAGTTATCTCAGAGTCAAGCTCAGTGTTTTCATTAGAAGGGAAGACAGTGTGTAATAACTAAACCTGTTCTGTCTTCCAGCATTTTTATGCAGTGTCAGAACAGAGATGAGATGTTTGACTCATGGGTCCAAAAATCATTCCTCAGTTTTGGTTTTAAACAAAGTCATTTTATTCAGCATTTCACAGTGAACATCAGAAGTGTTTTATAAGGATGTTCCATTCTATCTGTGAAAATGCCAGTTCTCCCTAAGTTGATGAAGTCTTGAAAGAAAAATATAAAATTCTAAAAGTAACATGTTTTGCTTGAAGATTATCATTATCCTCTTACTCTTCTATTTTTCTTTTTCTAATAACACGCACACACAGAATCACAGTGCATACATTTTTTTTCCAGGTTTGACCTGGTTATAAACATGAAGTAACATTCAGATATTTGATTGATTTAAAAAAAATTCCAAACCTTCAGAAATGCCATGGGATTAGTTTTTCAACAGAAGGGGTAAAAAAGAAAGGCAGGGGTGCGGGGTAGTTATGATGTGATGGGACTGAACTTTTAAATGTTTTTGAGGGAAAATATTTTATTCTTTTCCCCAGGATGTCAAGGTTTTTCTGTCCAGTTCTACACCATCTGAATTTATAACAGGCTAACAGTACCTAACAATGATTTTAAGATACTTCCTGAGACACATGACCTGTCTCATTTGCTGCCTTCTCACTTCCTTCTGTAATTAGTGGTGTGATATAACAAATCCTATTAAGTTGCCAAGTCCACATTTGGATGTTATATCCCTATTCATGCTACCTTATTTCTTTCTGCTTTAAAGTAATAAGCTTTATATGTAAGTCAGGGGAATCATATGTTGATGTAAATTGATATATACGTGCATAGAAGGTGGACTCCTAGCATACTGTATTATAACCAGGCAATTTCAGACTCACCCCCAATCAGTTTTGATATTGAGCATCACACTGTGTTTTGCAAGCAAATATTCTTGCAAGGCATTTGGCAATAACCAGCCTTTTATAACATAGACCTTGAAATGTAAAAATTCAGGTCCGACTTTTAGCATAATACATTGCTTATATAGAGAGAGTAATCAAATAGATGACTTTCTATGAAAAGATACGTAATCATTAAATCATAATATCTAGAGCTTTTAGCCCATGGAGGTGTGACAACAAACATGTATGGAAACAATAGTTGGAGGAGGTGGATGAATGAATGAAGTTCCAAATCATAGAGAATGCCTTTTTATTATATAGCTCATTTTTTTTAAGTTGTACATTTTAAAGCCTTTATTTGAACTTCCTTCTAGTCTGCTAAGAAAGTTGTACACCTGGAATGATGATAGATTATCATCCTAGATCCACTAAAATCTACCCCAAATTAAACAGTTAAGTTTTCAAGAGTGCTTGCTAGGACTCATCCAAGATTTGTCTAAAACAACATAGTTAAGTTTATTGTCATGTAGTCACAGTTGTGCTATTTGGCTGAAAAGGGCATTGCTTTCTTAATTACTAAAAGGAAAGAAGGATAGAAGGAAAGAGAATAGGAAAGAAATCTAAAGAAGAGGGACTATATATTGAGGTTGTAACCTATTCACAGAAGCATAAAGTTGAGGTCATAAAAAGAAATTTAACTTTTTACTAAATTGGAGAAGAAGGAAATCTAATCATAAATGCAAAATATAGCTTAATGTATTTTTTTAGGATTTTATTTATTTATTTGAGAGAGAGAGAGAGAGCACAAGCCTTGGGAGCGGCAGACGGAAAGGGAGAAGCAGGTTCCCCTCTGAGCTGGGAGCCTGGTGTAGGGTTCAACCCCAGGACCTGGGGATCATGACCTGAACTAAAGGCAGACAGCTAACCAACTGAGCCACCCAGGCACCCCAAAATATAGCTCGATTTAAATACAAATATGTCCTTCTTTATACTGCCTTTTTGAAAGAACTGCATGTTTTCTTGGAACACAAGGAAATAATTTCCAAGATAAAAATTAGCTGTATTAGAAGTGTGACCACATGGTCGTTTAATAGTTATTAGTTTTTATTTCAAGCGTCAATGAAGACATTAACAAAGCAGTTAACATTCTTAAATCTTAGTTAAGCTCCATGTTGAAGAGAATGGCCATCCTACCATCTGTAATCCTAGTGATTTTCCATATTCTTGAGTTTAATTTTTTGCTTTTAATTATTTGTAGATTCCAAAAACTCTAAAACTGTATTTTTACTCCTGAAAGAAACATAATTTCTTTGTAATTTTATAAAACTTTGATGTCTTAATTTAATACACAGAAATTCAGTAATCAGATTTAATCTGGTTTTTCCACTCTCTTCTCACCCAATTAGACTGTAGGGTTTTTGATCGCGTAGATCATGTCTGGTTTGTTGTTATATTTTTAGCGCCCAGCAAAGAGCCCAGCACTCGTGAGAGGATAAATGCTTGTTTAATAAATAAATGATGAGAAAATGCATGTTATCCATCTTGGCACAGGCATATATATCACTCCCCTGGGTGCTACCATATTGAGTCTTTGGCAAGATTTTGCCTCTGCTCTTCTTCCCTATCACTTGTGTTCTCCTTCCTTATTTACCTATAGAAGCTACAAGCAGCAGTGACTATAGACTAGGAATTCAAGTGATTGGGGATCACAGCTTCTGTTATTACCAGTTTGGCAAAGCAGAACCTCGAAGTTATTACTGTATTCATAAGTATATATATAAAGCTCCATGTGGTAGAAAGGAGGAGGAAAAGTCAATGTGGGAGGAGGCAGAGGGGAGCTCAGGAGGGGGGGAATACCTTGCAACTAT
This sequence comes from Mustela nivalis, assembly GCF_964662115.1. Classification (NCBI taxonomy): domain Eukaryota; kingdom Metazoa; phylum Chordata; class Mammalia; order Carnivora; family Mustelidae; genus Mustela; species Mustela nivalis. Next base: position 93,363,191 of record NC_139022.1, read on the forward strand.
AAGAAGTAAGATATAAACACATAAATTCATAAAATAAGTTACCAAATTATGAAATGTAAACCCGGGTTCTCTGTTTGTCCTGCTGTAATGTAAAACTCACAGAAATGTTTATCAAAATAGAAAACAAAACAAGGGAGACTGAAGGGAGGAGACACATCCCACTAGCACCCCAACGTTGTGGAAAGCATCTGTGCTCTAGTGCACCGCCTTTCACAGCCAAGTGCATTGCTGGGTCTCTGCCAGCCCTTTGTCCAGACGTTCAGTGCCTCTACCCTGTGTCTCTGGCTCCTTTTTTGTTCCCATCTGCTTCTCTCATATACGCTCAGGCCTCTCTTTCTCTAAATCCTGGAGGTAGGCTTATGCTATCTATTCTCTCTGGGATTAGGAAAAAGCAGGATACAAAAAAAAAAAAAAAAGACAGGAATAAAAAAATAACAAGTTTGAGGGTATGTTAATCAGCCCATTTCTCTTCAGAGAAGAATTACAAAGTTGCAAACTCGAGCAATCGGCAAGCTATTCATTGACTCAAATGGTGTATTATTGTACTAGGACTGCTATAACAAAATATGACAGGCAGAGTAGCTTAAGCAATAGAAATTTATTTTCTCATGGCTCTGGAGGCTGGCAGTTCAAGATCAATGTGTCAACCTGGTTGGTTTCTCCTGAGGCCTCTTCTTGGCCTGCAGCTGGCCACCTTCTCCCTTTGTCCTCATGTGGCCATTCCTCTGTGTGTACATTCCTGGTGTCTGTGTGTGTCCAAATTTACTCTTCTGGTAAGAACACCAGTCAGACTGGATTAAAGCTCACCCTAATGGCCTCATTGATTATCTCTTTAAAGACCCTGTCTCGGGGGTGCTTGGGTGACTCAGTGGGTTAAAGCCTCTGCTTTTGGCTCAGGTCATGATCCCAGGGTCCTGGGATCAAGCCCTGTATCGGGCTCTCTGCTCAGCAGGGAGCCTGCTTCCTCCTCCCTCTCTGCCTGCTTCTCTGCCTACTTGTGATCTATGTCTGTCAAATAAAGACCCTGTCTCAGATACAGTCCCATTCTGAGGTACTGGGAATTAGGGATGTAGCATATGAATTTTGGGGAGACCTAATTCAGCACATAGCAAATTGTATCCATAGAAATTATTTGCTAGTAATAACTATGGAGGAAGATAAGAATTGCACTATGATCCCTGCATAATCAGTGACCTCGTATACATAAAAATAGTATTTTGTCAGTGAGTCTGACCCTGCAGGAGTGAGACATTACCAAGTATAAAAAATACTTCCTACATTTTGTACCAGAGGAAACAGTTACACATTATGAACAATCAGTCTTCATCAAATAGAACCTCTTTCATTTGGAATCTATAATCTTTCAAACAGAGACTAGACAGGCATTTGCTTTTCTATAGTCTTTTATTTTTTTTAAGATCTTATTTATTTATTTGAGAGAGAGAATGAGCAGAGGGAGGGAGAGAGAGAGAGAGTGAGAAAGAGAGAGAGAGAGAGAGAGAGAGAGAGAGAGAGAGAAGGGATTTACTGATGAGCAGGAGCCTGACGTGGGGCTCGATCCCAACACCTGGAGAGATCATGACCTGAGCCAGAGGCAGACACTTAACCAACAAAACCACTCAAGCATCGCTATGGTCCTTTATTTTATATGAATATTAAATTATCAGTTTAGCCAGTGGTTCTCAACTAGGGCAGTTTTACTCCTAGGGACATTTGGCAACATGTAGGGATATTTCTGATATTCATACGTTGGGGAGTGGCTAATGGTATCAAGAAAGGTAGAGGACAGGGATGTAGTTAAATAGCATAGAACACATAGAACAGCCTCTACAACAAAGTGTTATTTGACCCCCCAGATCTCATAGTCCTGAGATTGAGAAACCCTTATGTAAACAGAATGGACGGGGGAGTATTTCAAAACTCTCCGAAAACCTTTGTTTTTATCCAGACTCTTGATATTTTTTATGTATTCATAAAAACACCTTCTTTCCTCTTTCTCACAGTAACCAATAGATAATACTCTCTTGGCCTGGTTAAAAAAAGACACTCGCCACACTTTTTTAAAATGGTCTAAAACATTCTGTGATTCACACTGTCCAGCCTTCTGATTTGTCTGAATTAGTGGCTTTATTGCATTGTCAGGGCCTATTATTCTTTCAGTAGAGGTGCTACTGAGATTGCATTACAGGAAGCAGAATAAATGATCTAATACATTCTTAGAGCTCCAGGCTATGTGCTAAACATTGACCTGCTTTTCAAAGTGAAGTGAAAAATGCAAGGTGAAATTATACGGAAGATAACAAATATTAAGTGATCATGCTATTGGCCTGGTATAATGAAGCTCTGTGGACCCCTTGTCCCCCACCCCCACATCAACAAGCCCAGGCACATTGACTATGGATGTGTGGGCTGCATGTACATGTTCCTTGTAACCAGCTCATCCTGATAGCAAAGAGCACATTTTCATAAAGGGAAAACTCTGAGGGAGAGGGAGGGCTTTCTTTGATGGAAAGTCCTTCTTTCTACTAAATAAAATTTCGAATTATCCTTGGGTTACTTCTAACCCTCTCTTCTCAAATCTAGATAAAAATTGTTGGCAGTAACAGTTCAAACTAGAACTAATTTACAGCTTCCTCATTCTCTCCTCAGTTCCAAAGCAGTACATCCAGCGGCCTATGATCCAAAGAACTCCTCCAGAGAACTTGAGTTTGATATATTTGAAACTAAAATGACCCAAGGAGTCTCACCATCTTCCATTTCCTCAGGGATCTATGGCGAAACCAAGAAGTCCTCCTCCATGCTTCTTCCCTTCAGCCTAACTGCTCTACCACTAGCTGGGGCAGGTGTATTTCTTCCCTCTTCCCTTCATTGTCAGCCCCACTATGCCCTTCTAAACAAAGTTCTAGTGCTCTTTTGCCTGAAAGACTGCTACACCTCATAACTGGCATCTTTATTCTACTGTCATCCTTGTTCTGAATCATCATCCACAGATTAATTTTCTAAAATTTCCTCATGATACCCCCATACCTATAGCAGTAGTTTGTCACTGTCTACAAAAATAGTCTAAATTTCAATTGATGATGATCTAGTGCTTTCTGAACTCTCTTGCCTTGTAAATTTTGCTCATCTCCCATTGTACTCTGCATTTTGGATATAAGAAGTTCTGATCATACCTCTGATTTTGCCTACAATTCCCCTTTTCCTGCATTTTGTTAACCCCAACTGTTCCTGAGGTCTTTTTCATTAAGCCTTTTTTTTCTTTTCTTTTTTTTTTAAGATTTTATTTATTTATTTGACAGAGTGATCACAAGTAGGCAGAGAGGCAGGCAGAGAGAGAGGGGGAAACAGGTTCTCCACCAAGCAGAGAGCCTGATGTGGGACCCTGAGACCATGACCTGAGCTGAAGGCAGAGGCTTAACCCACTGAGCCACCCAGGCACCCCTCATTAAGCTTTTTCTAATTCCCTGTTTCCAAATGGGAGTTGCTCCTTCAACTAGCAGCTCTTCTTTTCTAACACATCTATCACAGACTTTCTCAAATGAACCTCAATCATTTGTGTATTTTGCATCTTTCCTCCTCCTTAAGAATGGTGGGAGGGAAACAGCTGTTATAGGGAGAGTAGTTTGGGTGTGGCACGTGACATAAATTCAAATGGAAAAGACTTAAGCCCTATCCTAGCAGAAGCAAGTTGTATTAAAATCTTGACATGGACAGTTTCATTACAATTACAAAATACATAAATATGTGATTATAGTTGTGAGAACTGCTCAAAAGGAGGCAAGAGCCCACTAAGACTATATGAATAGGTACCTAATATAGTCTGCACATTTGAAAAATGTTCCCCTTGGGATGATGAGGCCTGAATATAAGCAACACATTCTGTGTGGAATCAAGCCCTGATGTGAGCATTAAAGGAACTAAAAAGATGAGGTGTCTGAAATGTAGTGAGACAGGGAGGAGAGTGGCAGAAACAAACTGGGGAAGATAGGGAGGGAGATGGATCTTTTTAAAAGGTGAATCTACTAAATCATTCTTCATTTCATTTTGGAGAGAAACAATAAATAATTTTTAAAGTTTATTCACTGGAAATGTGATCTAAGAATATTATGAGTGTCTTATTTATGATTTAGGATTTTAAAACATTGAAATAAGCAGTAGATAATATCTGCTAACCGAAGATATTATTCCAATCCATTGCCAACTTCAGGGGATAAATAAAAGCAGTCATAAACATTAGCCTTTGTCCTTCTGCATTCACCCATCACCTAACTGTACCTATGCCAAAAGGAATAGAATGGGACCATTGAGAGTACTTAGAATGTTTATTGCCAATGAAGTACAGGAGACTCTCTGTAATCACAGAGACCTTCATGTGTTAGTCATATTTCTACATCTAATTAGAGATGTTAAATTACTTAACATTTTGAACTTTTTTCATGGTGGTGATTGTTGTTTTGTTGCTCTTATTTTCTAGTTTTCCATAACTTAGCTCTTACACTGAACACAATTATTTACACAGGTGATCTGGTACAGAAAAAGGAAAGCTTCTATTACCAATTTTAATTTTACTTTGGAAACTGTGATAAATGAAGTAGTGAATTCTGACAAAGTATTCCAGGTTTAGGATAGGGCCTGGTTATCAAACAGTTTATAGATGAGTATAGAGTATCGGAAAGAAGCACAACCAAAAAAGAGTGACGGGGCACCTGGGTGGCTCAGTGGGTTAAGCCTCTGCCTTCAGTTCAGGTCATGATCTCAGGGTCATGGGATCGAGTCCCGCATCGGGCTCTCTGCTATGCAGGGAGCCTGCTTCCTCCTCTCTCTCTGCCTGCCTCTTTGCCTACTTGTGATTTCTGTCTGTCAAATAAATAAATAATCTTAAAAAAAAAAAAAAAAGGGACGCCTGGGTGGCTCAGTTGGTTGGACAACTGCCTTCGGCTCAGGTCATGATCCCGGAGTCCTGGGATCAAGTCCGGCATCAGACTCCCAGCTCCATGGGAAGTCTATTCGCTCTCTGACCTTCTCCTCGCTCATGCTCTCTCTCACTGTCTCTATCTCAAATAAATAAATAAAATCTTAAAAACAAAAACAAACAAACAAACAAACAAAAAAGAGTGGTGGTCAGCAATCTACCAAAAGCCTTTGAAACAAGAGTGATGGCCTTGGGCTAGATCCATGATGTTCTGCTTTCTATGTCCCTAAGAGGAAGGTTCCCCAATGAAGAAGATAGTTCTGCTAGTCATGAAAAAGAGAGATACCTTGAAGAAAAATTTGATGAGAAGGAAGTTGCAGGTGTCCAAGGGAAGGATAAGCAGCTTTCCAAAGTGGAATGTACTCTGAATTTTAAAAGGTGGTCAGCCCTCCATTTATGTGGTTCTTGGAGGCACACGGTGTTACTCTTCAGGCCATAACATCCCCAGGGAAATATTCCCTAAATGGCCAGACAATATTAGGCATCTATTTATATACTTCTATTGCACCATTATCTTCTTTCTAGCTGTTCTCATGGTTGTAATCATGTATTTATGTATTTTGTTGGCCTAACAGCCTCCTTCCACATTCAATTAGGGGACATGGGAACAAGATCTAAGCCTGTGCTTTAAATTACAGTGTTTCAAGTGCTTTGTACAGGGCCTGACATATAATAGGCATTTAAGCAGTTTTTATGAAATTCTTTTTCCAAGTAGGAATAAGAAAGTAATCAGAGACAGTTAAATAAATGTGTAACTTTTCGGAAACATATTAATTCATTTTGGCAACTTCTAAACCTGCATTAAAGCACTGGCCACTCTTCTCATTTAAAAGTGTGTGATACCTACTGCCTGAAATCAAGGTCTTTTTATGGCCAAAACTGAACTTATTGTCTTACTCTTAGGATAGATTTTAAGAGGGTGACTGAGTGACTCAGTCATTTGAGCATCTGACTCTGGGTTTCCATTCAGGTCATGAACTCAGATTCCTGAGATCGAGCCCCTCATCTGGCCCTGTGCTCTGCCAGGAGTCTGCTTGACTCAATCAATCTCTCTCTTTTCGCCCCCTTTGCCCCTGGTCCCACTCGGTTTCTTTCTCTCTAAAATCAATCAGTCAATCAGTCTATCTATATATCTTCTTTTAAAAAATCTATTTCTTGGGACGCCTGGGTGGCTTAGTTGGTTAAGCAGCTGCCTTCGGCTCAGGTCATGATCCCAGCGTCCTGGGATCGAGTCCCACATCGGGCTCCTTGCTCAGCAGGGAGCCTGCTTCTCCCTCTGCCTCTGCCTGCCATTCTTCTGCCTGTGCTCTCTCTCTCTCTCTCTGATAAATAAGTAAAATCTTTAAAAAAAAAATCTATTTCTTTTCTTCTGTTACTTGGTTGGAAAACTTAATTGATTACTATGCACTTATCCAAACCAGAAACAGGAATCACCTTACTTGCCTGCCTTTATCTCAACTCCCTCCATCATCACTGAATTCCCTTTATCTGCTACTAAATCCTTCTGTCAGTCAGTTCTACTCTGCTTAACTAATACTTCTTATGAATGTGATCTACTATTAGAGCTTCTTAAGTGATCTTTATGTCACTGGTTCCATAGACTCTACCCAGAATGCTGTGTGTGTGTGTGTGTGTGTGTGTGTGTGTTGGTTTCTTTTCTTTACTACAGTGACATTCACTTTTCTTCAATACCACTAAATTATAAGACCATTTGGGTGGTAGATACCCAGTTCCAAAGTTTTAGAATTGACCCCAAGTATAAAATTACAGATTCCACCTCTGTGGTGTTTCTTTCTGAACAATGACTAAGTCAAAACAATGAATTTGCCTAATATGCATGAAGAAAACATTTAAAATTCCCCTAAGATTTCTTGAAGTTTGAGCTTATGGTTTTATGAGAATTCACAGTAAACTCTCTCGCAAACATGTAGCCTTCAGTTTATCATAATACATGAGAGATTACTGTAAGAATGTGGCATTTAGTCATTGATTTTTTTAATCCAGGCAAAAGCCAGAAAAAAATTATATATATGTATGTAAAAAATTATATATATACATACATATATATGTAAATTATATGTATGTATGTATGTACCCACACATATATATAATTTTATATGTAATTTTAATATGTATATAGAATATGTATATATGTATATATGTATTTATATACATATAATGTAAATTATATATATGTATGTATGTACACACATATATATGATTTTATATGTAATTTTTATATATAAAATTTTTATACACCCACATATACATGCATACATACAGCTATAGAATCCTCAATGTCTGTTGAACAGTCACAAATTATTCATTTTGCTCTTATGGTGGGCATACAATTTTTCTAAATTTATAATTTCCCTCTGGCCCCTGCCATTTTAATTCAAAATATGTCCTTTTGTTTGTACTGTTATTTCTTTATTTTTTAAGATTTTTTAAAAATTTAGATCTCGCAACCATGAGATCATGACCTGAGCTTAAAACAAGAGTCAGATGCTTAAATGACTGTGCCACCCAGGCTCCCTTGTGCTGTTATTTCTGAACAATATATACTGGTATCCAGTATAAGATAAGTTATGTGATCCTGGTGTTTCCATTGTAATTCCTCTTGTAAATAACAAGAAAGTCAAGAATACCAGCAGTTTTCCATTCTCTTAGAGTTCCTCTTTTTGTCCCTTCCCTTCTCTTCCCTTTCCTCCTTCCCCTTTTCTCTCTCTATTTCTCTTTCACCCCCTCCTCTCTCTCTTTTAGGAATCCAGTAGCTATGACACCAAGAATAACACAATTCTGTTTTCCCTTTCTCTTGCTTGTGGTTGGAGTCATACTCTGCTAACAAGGGAGTTCTTAGTTACTTTGACTTGCAAGAGATTTTGTTTCTCTCTGATATATATTTATATATCTCTCCTTCTCTCTCTCTCTCTCTATATATATATATACACGCCACATGCGTGACACACACACACACACTATTTGTTGTTGTTGTTAGTAAATTTTTTTTCCTTTTAGGGAAAAATAATTTGAAATCTAAGGCTAAAGGAGTCAGAAATTGAGTATGATGAGTTCTGTAGAATCAGGACATTTCAGCCCTGGGGTTACCTTTGTCTCCAGGACTTTGACTCCAGGACATCTTTAAAATCACCTAAAAACAGAGTAAGAGAATGAAAGTGAGCCTTCACATAACTGGCAGTTTTTTGCACTAAATTACTATTTTTACTACAACCTCACTATACTCTCCATGCCAGATCTGGATTTAAGTTAGTTCAGGGATGGTTGGGGTTAAGTTACTCAAGGACTAACAAGATTTAGACAGACCCATTCATCTTTCCAGGCTGTTGTGACTAAGGACATGCTATAAAAAGAACAATTCAATAGAGTTACACTGTCTGAGCACTGAACAATGCAAATTCAAATATATATACTATGCAGAAGGGAAGAAACAGACGAGAGAGTAATAGCAGTGTGAATAGGGCAGTTTCACTTTCTTCATGTGCCACCAAAGTGCATGGATCTATGTCCACTAGTGTGGGATGGTATATGCTCTTTCCCCATCTCAGTTCCCATAGACGTGCACAGTGTGAACAGCTTGCTTTACATTTGAGTTATTTAAGGGATTCTCTGTGGTAATATTAACTATACTAGATGTTTGCTGCTAAGGCTGGTGTTAGAACTTGAACTAAGTAAGGTATGACCCATACTGAAGTTTATATCTCTGCACCATTTAAAAAAAAATTTTTTAAGATTTTATTTATTTATTTTTATTTATTTTAACCCACTGAGCCACCCAGGTGCCCCAATATCTCTCACCATTACAAGGTGTATCTATGTTTATAAACATCCTTATATTCAATTTGAGAATTTAATGATGCTGATGTTAAGTATAATAGCTTCTTTTGCAAAGTTAAAATGATATTAAGATTACATGCACACCAGGAAAAAAAAAAACAACCTGTCATACAGGGAAAGCTTTACATGCATGAGCATCCTCATGTTTTACATGCATCATCATCCAGCTTAGCTACATTTTTCTGTTCCACTTTCTATAATTTATTTCATATCATCTACATGGAGCTATAGAGATACAAAAATGGGTCACACAAAGAGCCTACCCTAATGGAGCTTAGAGTCTAAAGTCAGATGAAAAATACTACACATAAATAAATGTTCCATAAGATTGACATGTCATCTATACATGTAATCAATTGCTGATGCATCCATTCATTCAACAAATACTTGCTGTATAGATCCTGAGTTCAAAGCTCTCCGCGGGATTATAAAACTGGATAAGACAAATTACCAGCCTTCAAATAGATCACTGTCTAATTGCTCAAAGCAAAACTTCAAGGAAAAATTAACTTATACCACATAAGGACCTTCATAGTACTCTGGGAGCATACAGGGCCAAACTCTAGGAGCAGCTGGGCTGTTCAGAGAAGATCTTACAAATGAGGTACTGAAAGAGGATGAAGCATTCTCCTGTAAGGCAGTACTTGAAAGGGAATGGTCAGCAGAGAAAGAACTTCTATGACATAGCAGCACTCTGTAGTTTAGAAAAGAGTTTTTCCTATATCATTTTCTTTGAAATCCTATCAACTGAGACCCTAAGAGCTTAAGGGTTTTATTAATGGCCATAAAGTTGCTTAAATGCTAGAATCAGTACCCAAGACTAGTCATCTGTACTCCGGGTTCTATTAAGCACCGTAGGGAGAGTGGAAGTAAAATGCTATGAGGACTCTGAAGGGGGAGACTTTACTTCTAATGAGAAAGAGTGCCTTGTGCGCAAATGGCATGGGTGCAACAGTCTGTCTTTCCTTATGTGGAGTTGAGAATCTGGCAAAGATATGGCTGTAGGAAGATAAGGGAACATTTCTAGGAAAAATGGACAAGTGTGGCTAAAACTTAGTATGGCTGAAAGGCAATCATGGGAAATGAAATTGGGAAGAGACCATGAGATTGCATTTTTAGGGTAATGAAAACCAAGCTAAGAAATATTTTCTAGACCAAGGTAAGCTATTGAAGATTTTTGAATAGAGGATTCCTGTCATCTTAAGTTTTGCTTAAGAAAGATGAAAATGACATTAATGAAGACATAACTTGGAGCAGTGGAAGACTAAAGAACTAGTAGAGGAGTTAGAAGAAGAATGTACTTCAGAGCTTAAAAAGGTGCTAGTTAAGACAAAATGGTGGATCATAGTATTAACTTTGGTTATTTTTTTATATCTTCTATATTTTCTGCAGCAGTGTCTATATAAAAATGTATGAGGAAAGTAATTTTTTAAAAAGAGAGCAGGTAATTAGGGCCTAAAACAGAGTGATGCATGAAGTAATACATTTGGATAGAGTGGAGACATATGGAAGAAGGATTGGCAAGTCTTGAGAACATGTGTAAGAAAGGAAAAGAGAATGTGTTTTCCATGATGATACCTGGAAACCACAGTGAGTCCTGGATTTCTAGCAGAATTGTACAATGACCAGTAATAGGACTAGGAAGAGGAGGAACAGGTTTGAGAGGAAAGATAATGATTTATTGATGGATAAACTGAACTCGAGAATTTGTCAGGACAAATAGATGAAGATGTGCCAATAATTTTAAACCAAGAGTAAGAAGTGAGACCTAGAGATGAAAACTGAAGAGGGCCAATGAATGATCCTTTAGGAATATCTACATTTGGGAGTTAGATTTAATTTAACAGAGCTTCCTCCTCTGCCCCCAAAGTCTCAGTTTCTTTCTTTATTTGTTTGCAATTCAGAGCCTTGTAATATATCATGCAGACCTCTAAATGCAGTTTGAATAGAAGAGAAATAATTTACAGAAACATCCAAAGTAAATCAGACTTTGTTCCTAAATATTTTATTGCTGAGATCACTCAGATGCTGGCTAAATTGTAAAATACATAAATTGCAAATGCTTTGTGAAATGGCATTCATTTTTAAACTGACCATTAGTTTCAAGTCAAATTGTCCTATTAGATCCTGAAATGTTTTATAATCAACATATGCTTACAAAAAGTAAATAATTTATAAGACACAACTGACCCCCAACAGTATTATTACATACTCAGCAATAAATATTAAATGAGAATTTGTTTAAGTGACTCAATTTCCAGATATCAACCCAAATTGGCCTGATAGATAGGGATTTATTGATTATGGAGAGAATTACCTGATTTGGGGATCATAGAAGAGAACACAGAAGAGAATTATAGAAGATCAACAAAAAATAGTGTGCAATTCTTCAGTCACCAGAAAGGAGTTTGTAGTCACACAGTGAAAATTAGCTATGAGGTTGTGTTCTATCATTTGTACTGTGTTTCTTGTTTTAAAAAAAAAAAAAAAAGTTAAAATAGGCTTTCTTTTTAACCAAACATTTCTTCCTGGAAATTCAATAGGCTAGATGTGGTTATTTGTGTTATTCCCGTTTAGTAGTTCTGAAAGCACTTTTATCAGCAGTTAGATACATTATTTTCCCAGAAGCTTACCTATTTTATTGAGGCCATTTCAAATGCATTTAATGTCCTCTCTAATGGATTTGTTTATCTTTTTCCTGAAGCTCCCTTTTCATTTGCCCAGGCAAGTTAATGTTTCATTTGCCTTATAATGTGAGGACCTCACTGCTGTAACCCATAGATTATGGCATTTTGGTATTCCATTCATACTTGTAATATGATATGTATTGTATATAACTTACAATTAAAATTTGTGAAGAGTTTATACTTAAGATATCTTTTGTAGAGAATTGTCACAAAAGATGCTTAGTCAATACTTTAAAATAATAACTAGACTTTAGAAAGGAGTGAAGTAGATCAGTTTATGTGTCTCACTGAGACTTAATATACAATATTTTCAAAAATTGGAAGATCTTATGGAGGATGAAATATTCCATACATGTATGTATAAATATGAAAATGCAATTTTCTGAGAGTTTCCTATAATGGTGCTTGGCTCCAGATCCACTGACCTGAATTACTCTGTGAGGTAGATGCTAAGTATGTCAAGGCAGCTGGCAAAGAGAATGCAAAAAGCATTACTCCACTTGGCTTGCCATGAGATGTGAATTTTCTACTTCTGACTTTGGTGAATCTGTGATGAATCAAATGTTTACTCTGACCAATTTAAAACATCTGGGTGATTCTAACTTTGGGGACATAGTGCTTTATATACACTGAATGCCTGAAAATTGGTAGAATTTTAGATTTCTTTTCTTGATAAATGATGCTGCCTTAATTTTTGCAATACCCAAAGATTCACAAGTGCTTAGCTATCATCCTTTTTTTTTCCCATTTAGTTAAAATCTTCTACCTTTTATCTATCACACATATAACTCTTAGAAGAGCAAACATCTGAATTATTATCAACAGTTCTCAAACACGCCATTTTTGTGTGTACACACTATCAGGCTTAATCCCCCCTCTGAAAAAATCCAGCATAAAAGACCGTATGTTGATATTGAGTAACTCCTTGTTTTCTAGTTATTATTTTCTCAGAACAGTTCCAAGAGGCTCTAGTTGGGCTCTCTTCTGGGTTCTAGGTTGAGACTGATGTGAAAATTGAGCTTGTGATTGGAAGATAGAAAATTGCTGTGGGCAAAATAATTCACCTTTATGAAGTAAAGAAATATAAGACGCACACATAACAGAAGGTAGTTACAATTGTTTTCCCTACAAACCATGGAAGGATTGACATAGACAAGAGTGGGGAGTGCCATCAGTTCTAGGACTCACTGTTCCATTGAACTAAGACTGTTCTGTACTCTTTACAGACATCCTCAAAAAATAGGAACCCAGAACAGGAAAAGGAATAACCTGTATTCCATTAACCATGTCAGTTGTTTTGTCATGCAGTTGGCCTCATATTTATCTATTTCTCAATATTTAGGCCTGTGCTGGCCAACAGAAATATGAGGGGAGCCACATCTGTAACTTTAAATTTTTTAGTACCATATTTAAGAAATTTTCTGAAAGGCAGGACTAATTTCAACTGTGAATTTTATTTGAGCCACTATACAAAAATATCATTTCAATTTGCAATCAATATATAATAAACTATCATTGAGGTAATTAAAATTCTTTCCCCATCCTAAAGTCTTGGAAATACTGGATGTGTTTTATATGCATATCAATTTGGTTGCTAACTTTTCATAAATTGTACTTGATCTGTAATTAGATTTCATAAAATTTACAATTGGAAATGTAGATTCACTTACTCAGGTTGTTCCAAATACACTTAAACGTTGTCCAGTGACTGTATCAATGATAGATTTTAACATTTATGTATGAATTAGTAAAAGCAAAATAAGACTTAAAATTCAGTTCTTTAGTCGCCCTAGCCTCTTTTCAAGTCTTCATAGCCTTGTGTGGCTGATGGCTGCCGTATTAGAAAGTCCATGTTTAGACTGTCTGGGTTTGACCTTAGATTCTGCCACTCATTGACTTCATTATCTTGCGCATGTTGGTATCTCTTTTTGTTGACTTAGTCTCCTCATCTGTAAAATGGAGATAATAATAGTACCTACATCAGAAGGTTAATATGAGGATTAAGTGAAATAATACCAATAATACAGCTAAACACTTAATGTAGTTCCTGATGCATAATGAGGCCTCAACAAATATTAGCGTTATTATTATTTTTTGTGCTGTCATCATGTATTTGCTTTCATAATTTATAACATTATCAACTTTGAGTGTCTGCCAGAAGTCAAGGTCTCATTCCTTTGGGTTTGTGAAGCAGATAGATGCTGGACCACATGCAGGAATGTAAGCCTCTCCTCTTTCCAATCCTTATCTCCAACTGCCTAAATATCCTGACGTCAGACCTGGCTAAACTCAGCTCCCCTTTCTGCTTACATCAGCTCTCCTGAGTGGAACTCACATCTCTCTCTCTGGGACAATGCTGTTTTTCCATTTATCTAAAAGCAGGACTGAATCCTCCTCTCTCCTCACCCTTATCAGCAATCTTCAGATGCCCCCAGATTTTCAGCATAGAACCTCATGCTTTCCTGCCTTTTCATATCCATTGCCACTGCCCCTTCTCTTGCCTGGACCGCTGCAGTGGTCCCCTAGTTATTGAGCAATCTCTAACCATCAGGTCGTGGCTGTCATATGCTATTATTGGATTACTCTTCTGAAAATGGTATTTTTATCATATAATTCTGCTGTTTAAATCCTTTCTTCACTGCCCATGACTTCCAGAATAAAACCATCTCCTCTATAAAGACTTTCTGTATATAAACTGACAAATTGTGCGCCCATGATAGGGTGTCCAAGTGATAACCCTCTTGCATGTGTCATTACATCTTCTGCTCAATCTACCAAAGCCCCAGAGCTTGATTCCATACAGTGGGATCACTGTGGGCCCTTAGCCTCACAAAGACAGAGGCTGTTTCATTGCTGTTTTGCTTTATGGATGTTTGTTTATTTGTTTGTTTCTTTTATGTCTTGATCTCTCTACAGTGCAGCACAGTAGTTCCTCCCTAGATTCTCATTTTTTTGTATGAGCTAGCTAATGACACTCTTTGTCTGGCATTCAAGGCCTCCAAAATTAGCCCCAATCTACTTTCCTGGTCTTATTTCTGCTTCTCCTCCACACAGTTGATCTCTGGTCAGACTAGTCTGTAATAGTCTTAAATATGCTTTCCATGTTTCCGCTCCATGGCTTGGCTCACTTTCCCCTCTCTTGAAGTATACTCTCTTTCCTCTTGGCCTGCACAAATTCTACCCTTTTGTAAAGGTCTAATTCATCTTTCTGCCATGATGACATCCCCAGAGTATCATACACTAAACTGTGCTGTGGACTAAGAATAGCACAGCCTACTGGTAGGAAGCCAAACTTGGGGGCCAAGTGGATCTGTCTGTTCGGCTGACCAAGTTGCCTACCCTCTCTGAGCCTCACATTCTTACTCTATGTATTAGATTAACAAAACCTAAGTTTCAAGGTTATCTTGAATATTAAGGATAATGTATATATTGCTATTCAGTGAGGGTTTGCAGAGTATATGAGCTCGCTGTTTTCAGTATGATCATAGGACATCTAATCATGTAAATTCGAAAATATCTTTTAGTATAAGTTTTCATTGTCATTTGGATCATTCTACAATATCTGCTTTCTTTCAAACTAGACTATAAGCTTCTGGGCTACAACTAGCACCTAGTTGAATGGTGGGCACACATCCATCCACAAGCAGATATATATGTGGGTACTTACAGATATCAAAAGAGGGGCATCTGGGTGGCTCAGTGGGTTAAGCCTCGGCCTTCTGCTCAGGTCATGATCCCAGCATCCTGGGATTGAGCCCCATATCAGGCTCCCTGCTCAGCGGGAAGCCTGCTTCTCCCTCTCCCACTCCCCTGCTTGTATTCCTTCTCTCACTGTGTCTCTTCTGTCAAGTAAATAAATAAAATCTTTAAAAAAAGAGAGAGAGAGAGATTGAGAGGGGGAGGTGTTTTCATGTGTACTGACTCATTTAATCCCCACCATTCTATGAATGGCACCATTTTAAGATGGCACCATTCTATGTGGAAGTTGATAATGTTTCTGTTTTATCCACAATGAACTGGGACTTAAAGAATTTCAGTTCTTCCCAGCCATTCCAGATCTTAAAGCGATAGAGGCAGGAAATTCAAACAGCATTTACACGTTTTTGTCCAAATCTGTTCAATTCTATTTTTTTCCCACTACCACATGCACCCTTTTAAAATTGCTACCTTTGAAAATCCTCTCATAAAATGATGGTAAGGGAATAATAGAGTATAAATCCCCAGTGCTCAGCATTGCTGTCAGGAATGCTCAATGACACTTGAATTTCTTTTTCCTGGAAAATATTGGTAAATAAAATTATTGGTAAATAAAATTAATGCTTAAACATAATATGTAAAAAGTCTTTGCTGCAGAGAATATTCTTTTGATTGGAAAATCCTAAAATTTAGATTATTTTTTACCCAAATGTTCTCTAGGATCAGCAATGTTTAAGGTGACTGAATTTCATATCTGGACCATAATATGGCTATAGTCATGCCAAAATATAGAAAAGTATCTTTAAGAGGCACAAAGTAAAGAAACCCTGGCATAAATTATTGTTTTTAAGCTTAAATTTACACACACAGGAAAACCTTATAAGCCAATGGCGGACCCAAGAGATATACGCACAGAACATCCCAGGGATGGCAGTTAGGACTTCTCATTAGGAGTCTCAAGTTAGACTAAAGCTAGTCCTTCTATTTAGGTAAAGGACCAGGATAACTTACCCATTAAAAAAAATGATCATTTACTTATTGCTTTATACTAATTCTGCAGGCAGTTTATATAGAAGGGTCAAGGCAAAGAATTGCCAGGACAAAGTAACAACCTCTCATTGCTTAAGTTTAGGTTAATCATTAATATTTTTCTGTGGATCAATACCCCCTTAGAGCAAAAGATGCAGCCACGCTCTTCAACCCCATTTATTTGCCAAGTGAGAAAAGCCGTGTGTCAGAGTTGTTAGAGTTTTGTCATGTGCTAAGACTCTTTGCTGTTACCATTCTCAGTGAAACTCTCTTATGTTAAGAGATTGGGCCTGACTTACTTTTGTATCCCCTGTGCTGCTAAATTAAAAAACTTGCAAAAATAAATGTCCAATAATTGTTGTTTAATAAGTAAGTGAATGGGGGTGTGCTATTTCACAGAGAACACTATTAATTTGGATAGGCAAGTCTAGTGTCATTTTAATAAAAAGATACAGGATATTTGAATGCTTGGAGTACTATTAAGAACTTTTAACCCACTGAGCCACCCAGGCGCCCCAAGAACTTTTTAAATTACTTAAAAACATGACCTTTGTTATAGGTTGAATTATGTCTTTCCCAAATTCCTATGTTGAACTGCTGTTACCCAGTACCTCAAAATGTAGCTGGTTTTGGAAGTTAGGTCTTTAAAGATGATTAGGTTAAAATGAGATCTTTACAGGAGGTCCTAATCCAGTATGATTTATGTTCTTATAAGAAGAGAAAAACTGGCAACATGAAAAGAGATACCAGACATGTACACTTAGAGAAAGCCATGTGAACACATAGCAAGAGGGCTACAGAAGGAACACTGAAGAAAGAGGCCTCAGAAAACAAAACAAAACAAAACAAAACAGACCTGCAGCCACTTTGATCTTGGATGTCCAGGCCTCCAGAATTATTAAGAAAACAAATCTCTGTTGTTTAAACCACACAGTCTGTGGCATTTGCTGTGGCAACTTAAGCAAATTCACAACCTTTCATAAATTCTTACCTTTGAAAATCCTCTCTTAAAATGATGGTAAGCCTAGGGGTGCCTAAGTGGCTTAGTGGGCTGGGCCTCTGCCTTTGGCTCAGGTCATGATCTCAGGGTCCTGGGATCAAGCCCCCATTGGGCTCTCTGCTCGGTGGGGAGCCTGCTTCCCCTTCTCTCTCTGCCTGCCTCCCTGCCTACTTGTGATCTTTCTCTCTCTGTTAAATAAATACAAATTTTTTTTAAATGATGGTAAGCATATAGGAGAATATTAATGCCCAAGAGCAGGGGAATGAGAAAGGAGACAACTGGAGATGAGAAAGGAGTATTTTAGAAATGGAAAATAGAGAATAGAAATTAGCCAGTTGGGAATGCTAATTATAAAGTGCTCAAAGAGAAGGGTGTCAGGAGAAGGAAACAATGCCCTTTGTGGAAATCTGGGAAGACCTGGGAATTGAGAAACTAAGTATAATTAAATATAGGCAGAAATTGATGGGAAGTCTGCGCATAAAGTGAGTTTTTTCATGGATCTTCCTCTTAACATGCACAGCTAAAGACGAATCCCACTCCATCCTTATCAGAAGACTGAAAATTTATTTGATAAGAGGGTTTCCAACTTGGAGATACCATTGGAAGGTGATCACTAAATAAAAGTCTGTCAATTGAATAGTGAAGGCCTGACTTATCTAGTAGCACAGGAACTGTGTCAGTTAGGCTTATAATGCTTAGTCAGGAGATTGAAGAATTCTTCTCTAGAAAATTGGAATCACCACCCACGGAAAAGACCTACAGCTACGGGATACAGGCTACCTAGTGAAAAAGGCAAGGTTCTTTATTCCCCATGTACCTTGCTGTGAATGGCAAGACTCTACAAGCACACTTAAGTCATGCAGATCTCCCAGTGAGCATTTTAGTGTCTTTCTATTTAAAATGAATGGACAACCAAGGCCCTACAAATCTTAAAGAAACTTCCCAACTTAAAGTTTAAAACAAATGAAAATGATAATAATAATACAGTAATACAATAATAATATTAATAATAATAAAAGATATAAAAACAATATATGGAACAAAAAGAAATTTTAAACAAAATATAATAAGCTTATTATATCCATTAAAGGAAATGATACCATACAAAATTAGTAAAAACAAAAAAGTTACTAAAATTTTTAAAACAATGGCAGATAAAATTAAACAATGAGAATGCTGAAAGATATAGTTTTAGAAATCTTTCACCAAGTAAAATAGAGACAAAGAGATGGACAATAGAAGTTACCAACATTGGAAAAAACTTCTGTGACTAAGATGTAGCTACTAGGAGTTTGAGAAAGAAAAACAAAACAGAAAACAGATGGAATAAGCCCATCAAATAAAGAATACAAAAATTTCCTGAAATTGAGGGGCGTATTTCTCTTTATTAAAATGGCCTATGAATACCATCACAACAAAGGAAATGTGAAAAACTTATCTGGACATTTCAGATGACAGCTACAAATAGAAGATCCTAAAAGCTTTGAGAAGAGAAGAAAAAAACCCACAGACTACAATTCTCATAGAGGTCCATGTGGTATCAATTTATTCTCTCAAAAGCACATTAGATGCCTTCAAGACAATGGAGAAAGGTATTCAAATTCTAAATGAAAATGATTTGCAGCGCAGAACTCTAAACCCAGTTAAATCATCAATCAAGTGTGAGCAACTAATAAAATAATTGCTGTGATTGACCCAGGCAGAAAATATTTTTTAAAAGGCTTTCTAAAGTCATACTGGGAAGTTCTGGAAGAAATAGTGATAATGCCACATAAAATTAAGCAAATTAAAAAAAAAAAAAAAACGGCAATTTACAACTTCAGAAAAAAGAAGAACTTGTTCAGTAAGTAAAACATAACCATAGCAGACTATGTAGCTTACTAATAAGCTTTACTTCCTAGGGGTAATAAGATAAAACCTGAATTTTTATTAGCTATCAATTGTTACATACCTGTAGTAGAAGGATAAAAAGTAGGAAGGGGGGAAGTGAAATGGTAAAGGAATGTGAGATCATCATCATTCATAATGGGAAGTTAATAAACATGTGGAGTTAAAATACCAGAAGAATGGACAAAAAGTTTCAGAGACCCTTAGTGAGAGGAGTGGCACACAGGACCCCGGTTTCTTGTTCTAAATTATTGTGATAACCTGGGAGGAGTATAGATAATTATTTTGTTAATTTGAAAGGAACCAAAGCAATCAAATTTCCCAATATGATAAATGTCCTGTGTTAATTATCACTATCACAGTTAAATGTCTTGGATTGGGATTGTTCAATATTTGAGTGGAATATTCTCTTTCCCCTTTAATACTTGATAGATTTCACATTGCTGCTTCCTGTAGAGCAGGAACAGGCAGTCCTCTTTATTGGCAGGGGAAAGGTAGGCTTCCCCTGACCTCTCAGAAGAAAGGGGACATGGACACATGGTCAACCACACCAGCAGATTGAGTGCTGGTGATGAGTGAGATTGTAGACATTGAAGGCAACAATCATTAGGTTGTTCAGGTATTAGATTATCTTGTGCAGTTCTCACTCTGTAGATACCTTATCACTAAGACTCTCCACCTCTAGTCTTCTCACTAGTAAGCAAGATAATCATGTAAAATAATCACTATAAAAAGAAGTCACTGTGTCACTGTGAGTTGTTGAATTCACCACAAAACCCATGATTTTTTGTGCCATTGTTTGACCCTACTTGAGTGAAACAGCAACATAACGAAGTTGGTTTTCTGTGCAGGGCTTTGCAGAATACATTTGGCTCCTTTCCAGTCACATCTCCTCTGTCAGAATTACCATGACCCAGGCTGTTCTTTGCAGGTTTCCAATTCCCTTTGCCTCAAAAGCATCCCGACAGTTTTTGTGACCTTCAGCATGGTTGGCAGAACACACACCGTGAGACTCTTTGATTTAACAGAAAAGTCCATTGCTTTGTCCAAACGAAGGGCTTTCCGGCACAGGTTCATCACGCATATCTGACTGCCAGACTTCCTGAAAGCCAGATGTGTCAGCAGTGCAGTAAACAAACAGAATCACACAACATTTAGACTTCTCCCTCTGGAGCAGCAAGCAGCACAGTTCCCTCACTGAGCAGCAACAGCCAATGGTCTCACACTGTTCCCCTCTTTTCTGTTAATTGAGAAAACCAGGGCCTGCAAGAGCAACATCAGCAGAGCTAAATGTAAATGGAATCAATAGAGGGAGACAAATAGCCCAGTGAGAAACTTGAATATTTTTTGTGTAATACCCTAGCGTTCAACACCATAAGCCCTGCATTCCAGCACAAGGGTTCATCTCACTTTCCCTCCCAATTCTGCCCACTTCAGTTACTCTTTTGTGTTATTCAGTTGTATATATCTGTTCCTTATAGGAAGTTCCTACAAAAGTGGGGTCCACATGTTATTTTCATCTTGCATTTCTCCCGTGGCTTAGCCCTTAGTTTGCACACAGTGGGGCCTCAAAAAACAGATTTTAAATTGCATTTTCCAATTGATATAATATATTGTAAAGCACCCTTCACTCTGTATTAACTCCCTGTGTCTCACTCACTCCTGTGTTTCCAGAATGGATTGCCTATGGTTTAACATACTGGTGAAGGAGTCAACTTTGGACTCTACCTAATATAAAAATCCAGCCTCCAGTTATTTGTTATTTGTCCTTGAATTCTTAAAGATTCATCATCTCTAGAACCAGGATGTAATGTTGACCTCTCTCAAGACAAATGGCATTGTATCTGTATTGCAGATGTTAATATACTGATACATAGCTATTACTACAATTACTAGCATTATGTGTTATTACTATTTTTAGTTTCATTTCTAAATGAAAACAATGCTGAACTCACAGTGCGATTGTGAGAACCAAGAGTTTGTGTGTGTTTGTGTTTATATAATATAAATGTATACGCACACAGTCTATCTACATGCATATACATATATACATGTGCAAATGAATATATGCATATACTTACATATATACACGTGTATATAGCATGCATTAATACTAGAATCTAATACATAGTAAACACTCAGCCATCATTATCACTAGGGGTAGTATAAGTAATAACTGTTATTATAGTTCTCTCATATCTAAAAGGAAGTTGGCAATAGTAAGCTTATAAAGTTGTAAGGATTTTAAAATTTAGTATTTATGAAAGCCTTGGAACTGTGCCTTGTTTAGGATAAGCACTATAAAAGTGTTTACTTTTGTTATTTCTACTAGTAGTAATACAAAAGGTGATTGTAGTGTGGTAAGCTTATAATATAGTATATGCCCAGGAAGCTGTAATTAACAACTTTTGTGTTGGTTTCCTAATACAATGATAGCACTAATGGAATATTAATGGCAACACATACTTTAATGATAATATTAATTATCTTTCTACACACTGGGCAAAAGAAGTTCTAGGATGGGAAAACATCTTGGCCCAGAAGCCTGCCCTTGGCAAAAAGACAAGTTGTGAGTGAGGAAAACAGGCCTACAGGAATTGTGAGGGTGGCGGTTTGCCTACTATGTATAGTGATTTGCCAATTTCCCTTTCACCAGCTATGACAGTGACACTGATGCTAGTCGAACAACCTACATAATGCTTGAGGGACACATCCCTTTTTCTAAGTTTGCAAGCTTGCCAAGGAGACAGGATGCATGCTTGATTCCATCTGCTGTCATTTATCTGCCAATACAAATAGCAGGCCTCTGTGGGTCTGTTTGGCAGCCAAAATGACAGACTATATTTTAGCAACTCAAAGGAAGCCACTTCTGAGCATTAAAGTTGGAAAATACCTCATGATACCTTCAATCCAAAGAAATGAGTATCCCAAATCTGAAACATTAGGCCCCACAAGGCAATGTCCCTTAATAACAGAGTACAAATAATATTTCCAACCTATGTAGATTGAACTTGCTTGAAAGAGCATGAGGAAAACTTTTCATTGCTTTTGTCTTCCACTTTCAATTAAATTACATAGTTTCTGGAATGATACAACATTAACTTTATTCAAGGGTCAGAGGAAAGGAAAGGAAACCAGACCACCTGTTAGACTCGTGGGGCTGAACCCGATATATGCCCTTTGTTGAACAAGAATTTCACATGGCATTTAAGTTAAAAATAACCAGTCTCTTTTTAAATAACTTAAAAGCCAGAACATAGAACTATCTCCTCTTTCTTCAGAGAGAGGAGCATATACAGTTCAGAAATACAAAGTCAGGAAAAGAAGAAAGTGGAAAACTTTTCAGATATCCACGGTGTCATTCATAATGTGTCTTTGCTACAGTGAGATTATCCAGGATATGGAGTGGGGAAAAGGTAGGCGTACCTGGAGGGTGGAAGCGTCAGCCTTGAACACACTCAGTCATGGACACTTCTGTTTATGTAGGTCTGTGCATTTGGGGGGTGGTGTGAAAGGAATTTTGCCTTTAAATCGCATTCTAACCACTTGACTTATATAATTGTCAATCTTCTCTTTTGTCCTCTATTTTTTAAATCTCTTCTTCTAGATATTCTATTTTTGAGGTGGTCTTTACAATATTGTGCCTCCTCATAGGCAGTATATAAACAGTATGCAAAATCAAATCCTGAATCCTCATCTCTGACATTGATCTCAAAATCCATTTTTGTTATCAAGTACCTTTGAATCTGTAGCATCAAACTCAAGTTATAATCATTGAGATCAGTACATTTTCTTGCATTTGTAAGCCTTCTGATCTCCTGGATTGCTTCTTTACCAAATTCTCTTTTAACATCAGGGGTTGCCATTCCACCAGGTTAGAAATTTCAGTCATCATTACTCACTTTTCTTTCATTTCCAAATGCAGTCCATCCACAAGCTTGATTCATTTTTCCTCCAAACTCCAATTCCTCTGTCCTTCCTTCTGCAGCTTGTGACTCTCACACAAGTCCTCACACATTCCTGCCTGGACTTGGACAACAGACACCTCTAACGTGTCTGTACTAGGCTCACTACCTCAATCCCACACACCCCTCCCAATTGATAGACCTCACTAGATCCTGTCACTCTTCTATCAGAGCTCTCCCAATGGTCACACAGGTAGTGATCCTGGCCAAAGGGAAAATACATCCTTATTTGCCCGTGCAACTCTGCATGTCTGCCTAAACCCCTAACAGTTATTACCACATGAAAACACAGGCCAGTGTTGGCAGATTTTCTCATTTTTCAGAAAAAAGAAATCAAGACTTAAAGAAAAAATTGACTCAATAAATATCTATTGAAGGCATACTATTACTGAAATTTATTCTGTATGCTAGAGGAAATACAACAGGGAACAAAATTGTCAAAAATTCTACCTTTGTGATGCTTCTTGTTAGTGGAAAAAGAAAAAAAAATAAGATAAAGATTAAGACTGATTTTTGCTACATGCTTACAAAAAAGATATATCAGGAAGGAGATTCTTGCATGTGCATGTGTGTGCATGTGGTAAAATTTAAGTAGGGTGGTTAGGAAAGATGTCACTGAAAAAGTGGCATTTCAGTAAATATACAAAAGATACAGATCTGTGAGGAAAGAGTGTCCTATGCAGAAGGAAAATAAGGAGTATTGCTGCCATGATGAGGAACAGAAAGGAGACTTCAGGGCTGAGGGGAAGTAGCAAAGTAGAAAACAAGAGCAGACAAAGTTGGAGGTGAAACATAGTGGGTTTATGGGGCCAGGCTGGGGGAAGATTAGTGGGAAATCCTGTGGGGTTTTGTGGCTCTTAGTAGTGACTTTGTGCTTAATTCTGAGCGAAACAATAAGCCAAAAAGGAGCTTTGAACAGGTTTTAACAAGATCACTCTAATTTGGAATTAGACTTTAGGGGAAAAAGGGAAGGAGTAGAGTTCAAGGAGGACTCTTCTTCATAAGATATGGTGGTGGCTGACCAAAGTTTTGGACTGAGCTACTGGAAGAATGGAGTTGCCCTCTTTTTCTAAGAGGGCTTGGAGAGGAAGATTAGAAGCTCTGTTATGAACATATTAAACTAAGATGTTTATAAGGGGTGTTGAGTAGACCATTTGACACCTAAATTTGAAGTTCAAGGTTGTAATGGAGGAAAATTCTCGATTTGGAGTGAGGTAGCTAGAGTACATGCCTCAACTCTCTTTCCCTCAGGATGAACTCTTTTTCCTGGTGGCTTTCTAATTTTTGTTTTCATTATTGTCATCCTTTGGAGAGACAGAGATTTCTCCTTCTAACCCAGTTTGATCCAAATATGGATTAAAAACAACAAAACAAACTTGAGCTATTGAGCTAAGACAAAGCCGAAATTTTTAAGCAAGACTTTGCTGACAAAGGGAAATATGTGAAATCAAAACAACATGAAACTAGAGAATTTGAGTTCTTATAGGGTATATTTTCTTCAAATTCAGTCACTTAGGAAAGTTTTCCTTCTGGCCCCTGCTCCTCACTGGGCACCAGAAGCCATTTTTAACCTTACTGCAAGGGAGAGTTCTAAAAGATACATCTGCACATGAGACATTGAGAATCAAGACAGAAAGGCTTAGTCTCCTCCTCTGCTTACCTATACCCCACCTCCTTAATTCTGGGTTTTCTTCTGAGGATCTTCCTTTTGCTCTGGCAATTGTTGTATATTGTGATTTACTACAATTCAGAAAGAACGACCTACCTTCAAAATTTCTAAATATAGCACCACAATTCCAATATTTAATAAAAGGCACATATCTATAGTTATGGTAGAGGGATTATTTAATCACAACATGAATCACAGTATGTCCTCAATGAATATTAATTACCTTTCTTTCCCCTTGTTATGACTTATAACACTCTCTAACTCACCTAGTCTTAATTACAGAGAGGCCATTTTCTTGTGTGCCATGGCCACATAATTCCAAGATTTTTCTTGTTCTCTTTACCCTTCTGGAAATATTTCCCTATTTCTTTCTTCTCATGCAAACCTTGTGGTTCTTTATATGCCAAATTAACCTCTTAAGTTCTTTCATCTCACTGAACCCCTCATTGATGTTTCCACTTCTTTGTACTTCTGCAGTTTGTCTATACCAATCATTTTTCATCTAAATATTCTCTGAAATGCTTTGGTATGAAAATCTTACCTTCCCTGAAATGTGAGAACCAAGATTTGCTTTTAAAACTTTAATTCTTGTTGCTTGTTTTTAAGTCAACCCACTGTGCATAGTACCAGGCTATGTATGAGGCAGATAAATAATAATGTAATAATAATGCAGTGAGTGATTTGGGAATGTCTGAAACATCTGTACAATTAAACTGTTCACTCAAAAAAATATTAGGAAATGCTTTGTTAGGCATTACTAAATTCTCAAGCTTGGGAATAAAAGACAGAATGACTTACGGCCAATATAAGATTTTTTAAGGGAAGAAAAGATGTTAGAAATCACTCTTTGAGAAATTGGTTTGGGAAATTCATATATTTAAGATTATGGAGAGCCATCTTGTGGGCAATTTAGTTTCTCACTCAAATAAGATATTTAGATAAAGTGATTCTCTCTGCCCTAGCAGCAAATTGAAATTTTAAAAAATTATATTAAAATTTTATATAACTAAGCATATTTTAACTAATTCCCATAAACTAACTGTAGTCTCTAAAGTGTTTAAAAATTTTTTTTGAATATCTAAAAACGAGGATCCCAGCAAAGAAAGTACTAAATATCAAAACATGACTCATGCATCATTCATAAAAAAATTTTATAACATAAAGATCAAAAAAGAAAAAGGGTCCTTAGGAATTGTCTCTTCAAATCATCTATCTCTTTTTGGAAGTTTAGGATACTTTGAAAATCTGATTAAATCTATCATTCCAGTCCCTTGAGAAATACAAATATACACCCAGTTTTGCATATTGTGTTTGTGGTTTACTCATGAACCTGCTCATAGACTTCATACTTTAAATTCCTACAATACGTACACCAGGAAGATCTGGAAGGTTTGGGGTTGAAAACTAAAGTTTTATTCCATTATCTCTTCATCCCCATAGGCCCATGCTCACACAATTTCATAATATGGACAAATAAAATCATGATGAAATACTTTTTGCTATATTATTTGAGTGTTTAAGCTAAATCTTAGTTTTTATAGTTCTTAGTTACTTAATGTACCTGATATCAACAAAGATAAACATTTGCTATTAATCTCATGATATGTCAAAGACCCTTGGTGTTCCTTGTATCCAAGATAAAAGTTGTATTTTGAAATTATAGTTTAGCCTTGAACCCACAATCTTAGGTAAATTAAGTCAGAATAGTATGAGGTTGCTACATTTGAGCAAAGTATCCTGAGTCATATGGTAAGCTAAGTACCTAAATACAGCCAAACTGCTAATTCTCTAATCCTTCATCCTTTTTCACTAAGAAATCAAGTACATTCACAAAAATCACCTCTTGTAGTCCGGACCACTGGAGCTCTTTTTTTTTTTTTTTCCTTTAACATTTAGAGTAGTTTATGTTTTCATCTCTTGGGATTAAAAAGCCCCAGTAATCTAGCATATCCTAGTATGTCCTAAGGTAGGTTCTGTGGAACGCTAGTTCCATGTCATGTTAACAAGGGCAACACACAAAATGGTTCTACAGTCAAATAAATTGAGATTCACAAAGTTAAGCTGATATATTACTGGAAGTTTCTCAAATTCTTTAACAGACTGCATAAATATTTTAAGTCTCCAGAAAAGAGAAAACTATCTAAATGACTCAAACTTCATTAAAGATGGAACTTTTTGTTTGTTTTCGGAATATCTAATGGAGTTGGTACTTCATAGAAAACATTTTGTCATGAGCTGAACTAGAGATACAAAGTAGATATATTTTATGTATTTTTTTTTCTTAATGAGTGGTATTCCTTTAATATTCACTTGATTTAGTGGGTTTCTTTAAAATAGAAACAAAACAATAAAAAACTTAAAAAAGAGGCAGTGACATCATACACAGACTCCCGGGAAGAGCGCAGTAACAGTGTTTTCCAGCAGGGAGAACAGGTAGAGCAGCAAACCAGGAACAGATGAGCAGCCCAGAATTATAGTGTCCATCGCATTTACGAACAGTTGAAAGCAGAGTCGATTTCCTAGTAAGTTTGAGTAAAGGTAACAGAATCCTCACTGCTGATCATAGTGACTAAAATACAGCAGGTACCCCGGATCAATTCCTGAATTGATCTGGATGAAGATATTTTAAAATCAGTAGAGTGCTGGACAGTGTAAAGTTCATGGAAAAGCTCAATTTTTTCATTTTATTTCCATATGTAACTACTGACCTAATATTTCAAGAGTGGATTATGTAAACACTTTGTGGACTGTGGTAAATGGAATTAAATAAACACTGCACTGGTCAGTGTTGAATATCAGGTCCTAAATATAACCAACTGTGGTTGTAAGATAGATTTTAAAAGATTGCTTGAACAAATCTAAGGATGGTCAGAAATTGACTTCTATTATGTAGTATCTTGTAAGATTACAAGAACTAGAAAGCATTGTTTACAGAGAATGATTCACAGTGATAATCAAGAATTAACTGTGTTTAAGATGACAATTTTGCCTAATTAGAGAATAAGGAATTAAAGTGCACTCTGATTTGAGATTTATTGCTTTTTTCTTTTCTTTTGCAGGTAAGTTCGGAAATAATTTATTTTGCTTATGGAATAGAGGTATGATGTCACTTTTTCTTGCATTTTATTTTAATTGCTTTTAACAGGGTGAGTGAGAGATGATGTGTTTTACCCCGCATTTTGTTCTTGTTCTTGTCTCTGTCATTGGTTTTGCAAACTTTTGAAGGTGACTTTATGGGTTTAATGTATTTGATTCAGGTGTTTTTGGTATGTGATTCCATAAAGGAAACCTGTGCAGGGCATGTGTTTGGGTTTCTGTGTCGGATACAAGGAGGGGGATTTTATCAGGGATAAGGGAAATATAAGAGCGGAAGAATACACATGCAATGAGAGTCTGTAAAGCTGAGAACATCAGCGACCTTTAGCTCCAGGCATATAATGTACAATGGCTGTGAATGTTGGTCCCAAGAATAAGATGCCTGTTCCTGAGCACAGGCAGTCAAGCAGAGGCTGTTTTCCTTCACTCCAGTACGCCCTAGGTTTTGTGTTTTCTTATATTATCATGCAAAACTTCTGGCCAGGATATAGCTGATATGTATTTTTGAAAAAGGAATAGCTGTACCATTTTGAACCAAAGTCAAATTTTAAGTTGAAAAGCAACAAAATAGATCCACTGCTGGAAACCATGTGAAAAAGGAAAAAAAAAAAAAAGTAAAAAAAAAACAAAACAAACCTCTAATGAACTATTTAACTATTTATTAACCATTTCAGAAAAGAGGAAGCAAATTTCAGTAAAGCTTCTAGATACACCAAACGCAAGATAAAATACCATAGGCACTTTAGAAGATGTGGGATTTATTTGTACTAGGAGGGAAGGCTGTCTGTTAAATTGCCCCCATAGGTCTATGGTCTTATTATTGTGCGCTGTGCTTTCATTCATATATGAAGGATGGGATTGTGTGAGATTTGAACCAAGCACATAACTGAAGTAAATTCCATGTTAGTTATAAATGGCATGTTTATTGTATAAAGACTTGTTTAAAAACAAAACTCAACAGAGTAAATTTGAAGATATTTTATTAAGTGATTCATGAATTGGGCAGCAGTCCACCTAGCA
Source organism: Mustela nivalis (assembly GCF_964662115.1). Lineage (NCBI taxonomy): Eukaryota > Metazoa > Chordata > Mammalia > Carnivora > Mustelidae > Mustela > Mustela nivalis. Next base: position 93,392,067 of record NC_139022.1, read on the forward strand.
AGCAGAGGCTAGCTCTGAGGGGTTATACAAAATGAAAGGCTCTTATGGAAGGATGAGGCAAGAAAGATTAGCAAAAGAAAAGGATTGTTCCAGGCAAGGTCACTTTCCCTTTGGGAGAAGAGCAGAGGGTTTTATCATGCAGTTTACTTCATCTTCCCTTGGGGGAGGGAGAGGCTCCCAGTGGTGGACTCTTTGGTCCCCATCAGAATTTTCCTGACTGAGTGGTTAAGACCATATTTCTGGAGCAGATTGAAACTGTAATTGGATTTTGTATGAAGCCCTGGTTTGGGGACTCTGCCCAAGTGACTCCATTTGGGGCCTCTGGTTGTCTTTTTAACAGACTGTATGCACTTTAAAAGTTATTGTGAGCTTTATTATTAAAGGTATAAAAATAAACAGAGGTGGGAACACTAAATCTATTCCTAGTCTAAGTTCCACCTAATCACTAAGAGTTGATATAGGTCAGGAATTAAAAATGTACTTGGGCCCGTTCTCCTGATGGGTAATGAACTTTGATCTCATTGTCTTTTCACCAAAATAATTGTATCAATATCAAAGTCATGATGGAGTCAATATTATCATCCTGAGTAGATCTTACAAAAAGCTGGGACTGTAAATGTTTTCACTGAGAAATTACTAATTTGGCACTTGAACTACAAAACTAATTTGCCTGCAGCTCCCTTTGTTTTAACTAGTATTTTAACTAGTATAAAAAATAGAATTCAAGGACATGTAAAATGCTGTGACAGGAAAATGTATGTTTTTTTTTTCCTGTTTCTCTAGTAATCTAAGTATCAGAGAAATTCTGTAGCCCATGGATTGGCACACTTTTTCTGGGCAAGACAATAAATATTTTAGACTTTGCAGAACAGAATTTTTCTGGGGTAGAGTAAATGCAGAGGTCCTCAGACAATGTGTGATAGATGAGCATGGCATGTCCCAGGAAAACTTTAGTTACAGAAAGAGAGGTGGGTGGGATTTGCCCTGTGTCAGGTTTCCAGCCTCTGCTCTAACTCCCCTTGAAATGAAAAATTTTAAGCAAACTAAAAATGTTTTTGGAAAGATATATCTTTTGGCCACCTCCTAATATAGGTAAACCCTTTGTGTAAATAGGAACGAAACAGTGTGCAACCATAGTTTAGAAATAAGAAACATATTTCTCAGAAGCTCTAATGAATTTAAACACTAGAGGGCACAAAAGGGTATTTTTAAGTAAGAGTATTTTTGTAAACAGAAATCTACAATTATGAAAAACTGCCTCCAGTAGAGCAGTGTGACCTCAGTGTGCATAATTTGTCAGAAATGTCCACCTGCAGCTCCAGTGACCTCACTGGCCGCAAGAACTTAAAGTAGTTGACCAACTCTGTGTTGCGATAGTAACAGCCATATGGATTTTTGTTGTTGTTTTTGTTTTGTTTTGTTTTATGCTTGCTTTTGATCTCTTCATGCAATGTGGCCAAATTTACAGATACATACAGTGGAATTTTTTTCCCATCTGATACGAGAAGAGTCATTTTTTGAATTGGCCTTGGTTCTGATTTTCATATGGCATGGGTCTACTTGCTGGTAAAACAAGTTATCTTCAATTACCTTATTTTTTCTAATCCTAAAAAAAGTCATAATAAAATAATGTATACAAATAGAATGTGTTCCTTTGATTTTTGAACTAGCTGCAGGGTTTTATTTCACAAAATTTGATTAAAACTCCTCAGGACCTCAAACCTCAAAAATGCTTACATCCATTCCTATAGTAATTCCTATAGCATTTGGATTAGCAAAGCAGTCTGAGGTATTAAAACGATTTACATTGAGGGGTGCCTAGGTGGCTCAGTGGGTTAAGCCTCTGCCTTCAGCTCAGGTCATGGTCCTGGGGTCTTGGGAACCAGCCTCCAGCGGGCTTTCTGCTCAGCAGGGAGCCTGTTTCCCCCTCTCTTTCTGCCTGCCTCTCTGCCTACTTGTGATCTCTGTCTGTCAAATAAATAAATAAAATCTTAAAAAAAAAAGATTTACATTGAAATTATTGCCTCAGAAGTACTTATATTATTGAAAACTTTAATATATTCTAAGTTTTCCAGATAAGCTAACATTTAAATAGATTTTTTTTTACTAAATTCCATATTTTATTCATATTTCTTAATTTTTTTTAAAATTTTTTATTTTTTATAAACATATATTTTTATCCCCAGGGGTACAGGTCTGTGAATCACCAGGTTTACACACTTCACAGCACTCACCAAAGCACATACCCTCCCCAATGTCCATAATCCCACCCCCTTCCCCCAAACCCCCTCCCCCCAGCAACCCTCAGTTTGTTTTGTGAGATTAAGAGTCACTTATGGTTTGTCTCCCTCCCAATCCCATCTTGTTTCATTTATTCTTCTCCTACCCACTTAAGCCCCCATGTTGCATCACCAGTTCCTCATATCAGGGAGATCATATGATAGTTGTCTTTCTCTGCTTGACTTATTTCACTAAGCATGATACGCTCTAGTTCCATCCATGTTGTCGCAAATGGCAAGATTTCATTTCTTTTGATGGTTGCATAGTATTCCATTGTGTATATATACCACATCTTCTTGATCCATTCATCTGTTGATGGACATCTAGGTTCTTTCCATAGTTTGGCTATTGTGGATATTGCTGCTATAAACATTCGGGTGCATGTGCCCGGATCACTACGTTTGTATCTTTAGGGTAAATACCCAGTAGTGCAATTGCTGGGTCATAGGGCAGTTCTATTTTCAACATTTTGAGGAACCTCCATGCTGTTTTCCAGAGTGGCTGCACCAGCTTGCATTCCCACCAACAGTGTAGGAGGGTTCCCCTTTCTCCGCATCCTCGCCAGCATCTGACATTTCCTGACTTGTTGATTTTAGCCATTCTGACTGGTGTGAGGTGATATCTCATTGTGGTTTTGATTTGTATTTCCCTGATGCCGAGTGATATGGAGCACTTTTTCATGTGTCTGTTGCTCATCTGGATGTCTTTTTTGCAGAAATGTCTGTTCATGTCCTCTGCCCATTTCTTGATTGGATTATTTGTTCTTTGGGTGTTGAGTTTGCTAAGTTCTTTATAGATTCTGGACACTAGTCCTTTATCTGATATGTCGTTTGCAAATATCTTCTCCCATTCTGTCAGTTGTCTTTTGATTTTGTTAACTGTTTCCTTTGCTGTGCAAAAGCTTTTGATCTTGATGAAATCCCAATAGTTCATTATTGCCCTTGCTTCCCTTGCCTTTGGCGTTGTTCCTAGGAAGATGTTGCTGCGGCTGAGGTCGAAGAGGTTGCTGCCTGTGTTCTCTTCAAGGATTTTGATGTATTCCTTTCACACATTGAGGTCCTTCATCCATTTTGAATCTATTTTTGTGTGTGGTGTAAGGAAATGGTCCAATTTCATTTTTCTGCATGTGGCTGTCCAATTTTCCCAGCACCATTTATTGAAGAGGCTGTCTTTTTTCCATTGGACATTCTTTCCTGCTTTGTCGAGGATTAGTTGACTGTAGAGTTGAGGCTCTATTTCTGGGCTCTCTATTCTGTTCCATTGATCTATGTGTCTGTTTTTGTGCCAGTACCAAGCTGTCTTGATGATGACAGCTTTGTAATAGAGCTTGAAGTCCGGAATGGTGATGCCACCAACATTGGCTTTCTTTTTCAATATCCCTTTGGCTATTCGAGGTCTTTTCTGGTTCCATATAAATTTTAGAATTATTTGTTCCATTTCTTTGAAAAAGATGGATGGTACTTTGATAGGAATTGCATTAAACGTGTAGATTGCTTTAGGTAGCATAGACATTTTCACAATATTTATTCTTCCAATCCAGGAGCATGGAACATTTTTCTATTTCTTTGTGTCTTCCTCAATTTCTTTCATGAGTACTTTATAGTTTTCTGAGTATAGATTCTGTGTCTCTTTGGTTAGGTTTATTCCTAGGTATCTTATGGTTTTGGGTGCAATTGTAAATGGGATGGACTCCTTAATTTCTCTTTCTTCTGTCTTGCTGTTGGTGTAGAGAAATGCAACTGATTTCTGTGCATTGATTTTATATCCTGACACTTTACTGAATTCCTGTATAAGTTCTAGCAGTTTTGGAGTGGAGTCTTTTGGGTTTTCCTCATATAGAATCATATCATCTGAAAAGAGTGATAATTTGACTTCTTCTTTGCCAATTTGGATGCCTTTAATTTCCTTTTGTTGTCTGATTGCTGAGGCTAGGACCTCTAGTACTATGTTGAATAGCAGTGGTGATAATGGACATCCCTGCCGTGTTCCTGACCTTAGCGGAAAAGCTTTCAGTTTTTCTCCATTGAGAATGATATTTGCGGTGGGTTTTTCATAGATGGCTTTGATGATATTGAGGTATGTGCCTTCTATCCCTACACTTTGAAGACTATTGATCAGGAAGGGATGCTGTACTTTGTCAAATGCTTTTTCAGCATCTATTGAGAGTATCATATGGTTCTTGTTCTTTCTTTTATTGATGTGTTGTATCACATTGACTGATTTGCGGATGTTGAACCAACCTTGCAGCCCTGGTATAAATCCCACTTGGTCGTGGTGAATAATCCTTTTAATGTACTGTTGAATCCTATTGGCTAGTATTTTGTTGAGTATTTTCGCATCTGTGTTCATCAAGGATATTGGTCTATAGCTCTCTTTTTTGATGCGATCCTTGTCTGGTTTTGGGATCAAGGTGATGCTGGCCTCATAAAATGAGTTTGGAAGTTTTCCTTCCATTTCTATTTTTTGGAACAGTTTCAGGAGAATAGGAATTAGTTCTTCTTTAAATGTTTGGTAGAATTCCCCCAGGAAGCCGTCTGGTCCTGGGCTTTTGTTTGTTTGGAGATTTTTAATGACTGTTTCAATCTCCTTACTGATTATGGGTCTTCAGGCTTTCTATTTCTTCCTGGTTCAGTTGTGGTAGTTTATAGGTTTCTAGGAATGCATCCATTTCTTCCAGATTGTCAAATTTATTGGCGTAGAGTTGCTCATAGTATGTTCTTATACTAGTTTGTATTTCTTTGGTGTTAGTTGTGATCTCTCCTCTTTCATTCATGATTTTATTTATTTGGGTCCTTTCTCTTTTCTTTTTGATAAGTCCGGCCAGGGGTTTATCAATTTTATTAATTCTTTCAAAGAACCAGCTCCTAGTTTCGTTGCTTTGCTCTGTTGTCTTTTTGGTTTCTATTTCATTGATTTCTGCTCTGATCTTTATGATTTCTCTTCTCCTGCTGGCCTTAGGGTTTCTTTCTTGTTCTTTTTCCAGCTCCTTTAGGTGTAGGGTTAGGTTGTATACCTGAGACCTTTCTTGTTTCTTGAGAAAGGCTTGTACCGCTATATATTTTCCTCTCAGGACTGCCTTTTTTGTGTCCCACAGATTTTGAACCGTTGTATTTTCATTATCATTTGTTTCCATGATGTTTTTCAATTCTTCTTTAATTTCCCAGTTGACCCATTCATTCTTTAGAAGGATGCTGTTTAGTCTCCATGTATTTGGGTTCTTTTCAAACTTCCTTTTGTGGTTGAGTTCTAGCTTTAGAGCATTGTGGTCTGAAAATATGCAGGGAATGATCCCAATCTTTTGATACCGGTTGAGTCCTGATTTAGGACCGAGGATGTGATCTATTCTGGAGAATGTTCCATGTGCACTAGAGAAGAATGTGTATTCTGTTGCTTTGGGATGAAATGTTCTGAATATATCTGTGATGTCCATCTGGTCCAGTGTGTCGTTTAAGGCCTTTATTTCCTTGTTGATCTTTTGCTTGGATGATCTGTCCATTTCAGTGAGGGGAGTGTGAAAGTCCCCTACTATTATTGTATTATTGTTGATGTGTTTCTTTGATTTTGTTATTAATTGGTTTATATAGTTGGCTGCTCCCACGTTGGGGGCATAGATATTTAAAATTGTTAGATCTTCTTGTTGGACAGACCCTTTGAGTATGATATAGTGTCCTTTCTCATCTCTTATTATAGTCTTTGGCTTAAAATCTAATTGATCTGCTATAAGGATTGCCACTCCTGCTTTTTTCTGATGTCCATTAGCATGGTAAATTCTTTTCCACCCCCTCACTTTAAATCTGGAGGTGTCTTCGGGCTGAAAATGAGTTTCTTGGAGGCAACATATAGATGGGTTTTCTTTTTTTTATCTATTCTGATAGCCTGTGTCTTTTGACAGGGGCATTTAGCCCATTAACATTCAGGGTAACTATTGAGAGATATGAATTTAGTGCCATTGTATTGCCTGTAAGGTGACTGTTACTGTATATGGTCTCTGTTCCTTTCTGATCTACCACTTGTAGGCTCTCTCTTTGCTTAGAGGACCCCTTTCAATATTTACTGTAGGGCTGGTTTGGTGTTTGCAAATTCTTTCAGTTTTTGTTTGTCCTGGAAGCTTTTAATCTCTCCTTCTATTTTCAATGATAGCCTAGCTGGATATAGTATTCTTGGCTGCATGTTTTTCTCGTTTAGTGCTCTGAAAATATCATGCCCGCTCTTTCTGGCCTGCCAGGTCTCTGTCGATAAGTCAGCTGCCAATCTAATATTTTTACCATTGTATGTTACAGACTTCTTTTCCCGGGCTGCTTTCAGGATTTTCTCATTGTCACTGAGACTTGTAAATTTTACTATTAGGTGATGGGATGTAGGCATATTTTTTTTTATTTTGAGGGGCATTCTCTGAACCTCCTGAATTTTGATGCTTGTTCCCTTTGCGATATTGGGGAAATTCTCCCCAATAATTCTCTCCAGTATACCTTCTGCTCCCCTCTCTCTTTCTTCTTCTTCTGGAATCCCAATTATTCTAATGTTGTTTCATCTTATGGTGTCACTTATCTCTCGAATTCTGCCCTCATGGTCCAGTAGCTGTTTGTCCCTCTTTTGCTCAGCTTCTTTATTCTCTGTCATTTGGTCTTCTATATCACTAATTCTTTCTTCTGCCTCATTTATCCTAGCAGTGAGAGCCTCCATTTTTGATTGCACCTCATTAATAGCTTTTTTGATTTCAACTTGGTTAGATTTTAGTTCTTTTATTTCTCCAGAAAGGGCTTTTTATTCTCGAGAGGGTTTCTCTAATATCTTCCATGCCTTTTTCAAGCCCAGCTAGAACCTTGAGAATTGTCATTCTGAGCTCTATGTCTGACATATTACCAATGTCTGTATTGATTAGGTCCCTAGCCTTCGGTACTGCCTCTTGTTCTTTTTTTTGTGTTGAATTTTTCCGTCTTGTCATTTTGTCCAGATAAGAGTATATGAAGAAGCAAGTAAAATACTAAAAGGGTGGCAATAACCCCAGGAAAATATGCTTTAACCAAATTAGAAGAGATCCCTAATCATGAGGGGGGAGAAAGGGGATAAAAAGAGGTTCAAAAAGGAAGAAAGAAAAAAAAAAAGAAAAGAACAGAATTAAAAAAAAGAAAACAAATAAGAAAAATATAAAAAAGAAAATATATATATATTGGATAAACTAGTTAAAAAACATTAGAAAAGAAAAAGGTAAAAGTTAAAAAAAAAATTTACCAGAAGGCGAGAAATAAAAAACAAAAAATGAAAAAGAAAAAAATTAAATTAACTGCAAGACTAAAAAAATCACAGGGAAAAAGCCATGAGTTCCGCGCTTGGCTTTCTCCTCCTCTGGAATACTGCTGCTCTCCTTGGTATTGAAATCGCACTCCTTGGTAGGTGAACTTGGTCTCGGCTGGATTTCTTATTGATCTTCTGGGGTAGGGGCCTGTGTAGTGATTCTCAAGTGTCTTTGCCCCAGGCGGAATTGCACCACCCTTACCAGGGGCCGGGCTGAGTAATCCGCTTGGGTTTGCTTTCAGGAGCTTTTGTTCCCTGAGAGCTTTCCATAGAGTTCCGGAGGACGGGAATACAAATGGCGGCCTCCTGGTCTCCGGCCCGGAGGAGCCGAGAGCCCAGGGCCCCACTCCTCAGTGCGCCCTCAGAGAACAGCGCGCAGTTACTCCCGTCTGCCTGACCTCCGTCCGCTCTCTGAGCTCACCGATCCTGCGACCTGTTCAAGGTAACACCGAGCTGTGAGCTTACTGTCGGCTCTGTCTCTGTAGCCGGCTTTCCCGTTCCAATACCCGCAAGCTCTGCGACACTCAGACACCCCCATCCTTCTGTGACCCTGCGGGACCTGAGGCCACACTGACCCGTGTGGGCTTCCGGTTTAGCCTCTGGAGCGATGTCCCTCAGCGGAACAGACTTTTAAAAGTCCTGATTTTTTGCGCCGTTGCTCCACCGCTTGCCGGGAGCCAGCCCTTCCCCCCGGGGTCTATCTTCCTGTCGCTTTGGATTCACTTCTCCGCCAGTCCTACCTTTCAGAAAGTGGTTGTTTTTCTGTTTCCAGAATTGCTGTTCTTCTTCTCTTCAATCTGCCAATGGATTTTCAGGTGTTTGCAATCTTTAGATAAGCTATCTAGCTGATCTCCGGCTAGCTGAAGTAGTCTCAGCCTGCTACTTCTCCTCCATCTTGACTCCTCCTTCTAAATAGATTTTAATGGTTGACTCAACCAGTAGAATCTTCCCAACCATTAAAAAGATGTTCAAACAACTTTAAATGATATGGGAAATTATTTATACTATAAGATGAAATGCAAAGCAGAATTCCAAATCATATAAACTAAAATCTCAATCAAATGTTAAATTTAGATGGATAAATTTATGTATATATACATAAAAATAAGGAAGAAAATGAGCCAGGAGATTTATAACAATTACCTCTGGGCGTAGATGATTTTTCCTTTCTTCTTTCACTTCTGCATTTTCCAAATTTTCTTTTTCTTTTTTTTTTTAACTTTTTTTAATTAATTTTTTATTTTTTCAGTGTCATTATTTTTGCACCCTACCCAGTGCTCCATGCAATCGCATTTTCCAAATTTTCTATAATAAGCTTTCATTATTTATATAGTTGTAAAAAATGTTATTCAAACTGAAAATGGTTTCAGCATCTCACAGACTATTTTGGGGTCTGATTCTTAGGTCAATTCTGGTAAAAAGTCAGGCAGTTATGAGAAAAATATGTTATTTTATGCATCAGAAAATGCATTTAAGTGAATTATTGATTGTTAGGCTGGCAGATCAGTGGAGTCACCTTTTCAACCCTGTGGGATAAGCTAATTTGTTTCGCTTCTGTGTTGTGGCTAAGCTGCTCTGCCCTGGGCAGGAAGAGGGGAGTGAGGCCAGGGAAGCAGACCTGGGAAACAAAAGCCTGCTGCAAAGGTCAGTGGTGCTGAGACTGAGCACAAAACCTCCCCAGAAGCTCCCTGGGCTGTGGTAAAGCCAGCCACATGCAAAACACACATGAGCATACACACACATGCACATCGCCCTCACCCCTTTCTCCCTTTGACCTCTGCTTTCTGCCCTTGCTTTTCCTTACAAATGGGCCTCAGGGAAGTGTATATGGCCAGGGCTGGAGCTAGAAATAGGAGCCTGGAGAGTGCCACATTGGACTATAGCTCTGACCATGGAATTCCATGGGATGGCTTTGCATAAAATATTGGAAGGAGTCCCATAAATAATACTGGCAAAAGATACCACAATCATGTGACAAAGCAAAAGCTTATCACTAGTTTCAATTCAGCTTTTCCTTGTGACTCTTTGAGTAGCAGGATGATATGCTAAAAATGTAGCTTTTCCTTTTTTATTTTGTAAAAAGTTATCTGAAAGGGTGAACATGGCATAAGAAAGGCATAAAGTTTGAGCTACATGGAATAACTATTTTTCTTAATACGCTATGAACTGTTTAACATTTTCCTCAGAGCTTTTAATTCCTAGTACCTGGGAGATTGAGAACTGTGCATTGAGATGGAATTGAGACTAGCTAATTCCATCGATTTTAAATATAAATATGTTTATACATAAATATATAAATTTATATAATTTAATAAATACAAATATACTTATGTTTATATATTTAAGTATAAATAAATATAAATATGTAAGTATTAGCTATTGTCCATTGAGTAGGTAGAGAAGTGGATGATATGGCTTATCTAAACTAATTACCAAAGGAAATACAGAAGCTTTTAATCCTTTCTGGAACAAAGTAGAATTAAATATTCATTAGAAGAAGAAATAGCAGAATTTAGAGGTAAATAATGAAATTCTCCTGGGATCTGTCTTGTGAAGAGTTGGAGTGATTCATTTAAGATATGTTTATTTAGCTCCTACCACACTGGGCCATCCCAGGGATACATGGCCCTAGTTGTTCACTGCCCAGTAGAACACTGAGCACGTTGCTCTCATTTTATTCATAGCCCTCCTTCAGAGAGAAAGGGAGACTACAGTGTGTGTTATGTCCTAAATAAGAAACAAATTAAAGTAATAAAGAATCTTGCCATTCACCATAGATGTCTTTGACATGTTTATTTCCATTTACTCACATCCATATCTCACCACAGCCGTTCATGTCCAGCCTTATCTTTTTTCACTGCCTTATTTATTAGTTCTAGTTCTCAGATAACCTGAAGGGGAATGGATCTAAGCTTTTTTCATACCTGTAGTAGGTTCAAGTTAAATTCCAGGTAAATTATGGACAGATCTTTTTTCAGGTAAGTTAACATTCCCAGTAAGGACAAAAAGTTTCCTGACTGAATATGAAAAGTATGGAATGATACAGCAGTCTAAAAACTATGTTAAAGGATGATAAGTTCTAGAGATATGCTGAGCAATATTGTGCCTATAGTTAACAATATTGTATTGGTATACTTGAAAATTTAAGATGGTAGAGCTCATGTTATATGTTATTACTCTCCCCCCAACACACACACACCCAAAACCAGCAAGACCCTAGGAGAGCTGTGGAGATGATGGATATATATTACCTTGATCATTGTGATAGGTTCACGGATGTATGCGTATATTTAAACTCATCAAATTTTATACATCAAATATGTGTGTATTTTGTATACCAATTATACCACTATACAGCTAGGTTTTTGTAATATAGGTCAATGTCTTGGTTATTGAGAAAAAGGAGGACTTGAAAGGGAAAAATTCATGACACTGTCTCCCTGGCTCCAGTCTTTCCTGCTCAAATCCTTGTGGGAAAGGAATATCAGTTGTTCTAAAATTCTTCTTTCATTATTTCACTCCCTTGCTCAGAAACTTTTGATACTGTTTCACTTCTAAATGGAAATAAGTTCCCCACTCCTAACATAGCACTCAAAGTTTTTCACAGTCTAGTCTCAGCCTTTCTTTCCTACCTTCTCCTCGCTATGACCATCTCTAACAACCTCCCCTCTGAACGCCATTGATTTTGCCGTGCCCTGGATGTGTCTTGTATCCTCATGCAGTGATGTATCTTGCTTCTAGAGAGCAGCAGCAACTGCTTCTACTTGTTATAGGACAATAGCAGTCATGTGTTTGATAAATATTTGATTAATACAATATCAATATTTATCTCCTATGGCTGTCAGATCAGTGAGTTCATCCACTAAGCAAATGTATATTGGACCCCCACCCTTTATGGTCCCTCTTCCAGTAGCTGGCATGCAGCAGTGAAAAAAGCAGAGTCTCTTCTTCGTGTGTGTGTGTGTGTGTGTGTGTGAGAGAGAGAGAGAGAGAGAGAAACTTTATTTTTTGTGGGGGAGATAAGCAATGTAAAATACACAAACATATACAAAATAACTATGTCATGATGATAAGTTTTATCAAGATAAATCATGCAAAGGAAAGAGAGTGATGGCAGTGCTATCTTAGATCAAATAGAATATGGTAACCCTCTGTATTAAACTGACATTTAGATCCCAATAAAATGAAGGATCTATGCAGGTATCTGAAGGAAAAACACTTCAAGAAGAGAAGTGCAAAGGTCCTGAGGTAGGAGCAGCTACCTTGTGTTCAATGATTAGGTAAAAGACCAATTTAAAAAACAAACAAACAAAACAGTTTGGGTGGAATCAAGTAAGCAAGTGGAAAGGGAGAAGGGAAAACAGGTCAGAGAGATAGGAAAGGTTTCTGTAAGCCATGGTAAAGACTTGGGATTTTATCCCAAGTGAAATGGGAAACTATCACAGGGTTTTGAGAGAAGTGATACACCTTTTCAAAGGGTCACTCGGAGTATTCTGATATTCTGTGAAGAATGGACTTGGAGCAAAGGCAGAAGCAGGGGAAATGGTTAAGTAGTAAGTTGGGCAGGAGACAACCTGGCCCAGGATAGTGGCAGTGGAATTGGTAAGAAGTGACCAGATTCTGACTATAATTGAAAACTGAGCTGACAGCGTTCGATGATGGAATTTCACATAGGGTAAGAGAAAAGTAAATAAGCCAAAGATGATTCAAGGATTTTAGCCTGAAAAAATTAAAAACGTAACGTATGCTTTTATTTGCTGAGTTGAGGAAAGAACAAGGAAGTGGTGGGGTGATGGAAATATGAACTAGAAATTCAGTTGGGGGGTGCCTGGGTGGCTCAGTTGCTAAGAGTCTGCCTTCGGCTCAGGTTATGATCCCAGGGTCCTGGGATTGAGCCCCACATCAGGCTCCTTTCTTGGTGGGAAGCCTGCTTCTCCCTCTCCCACTCCCCCTGCTTATGTTCCTTCTCTCGCTCTCTCTCTCTCTGTCAAATAAATAAATAAATAAATAAAATCTTTAAAACAAGTAAATAAAAAATTTTAAAAATTAAAAAAAAAAAGAAATTCAGTTTGGGAAACTTAAGTTTGAGCATCCTCTTTGTGATAGAAGCTTAGAGTCCCACCCCATCTCTTACTGGCCCACCCCAGAATTCCTCTGCCTGTGTGATGGCCATTTCCTGTGTGCTAGGTCAGCTTCTCATCTGAGCCACCTGAACACCTTTTCCAGTACAAAGGAGCTTGCTAGACTGTGAATCACCTAGAAGGGCTTGTGACCAAGGACTCCCAGGGGTAACTTGCATGCATTGAGGAACTAGGGAATATTTATACACCCCAAGTTCCACATTCTGTAGAGGGGCAATGCCAAGGCATGTCAGTATCCCTTGGAAGGTCCCCAAGAAGACTGAGTTCCATTTACCCACAGCTTATTAACACACACTTTATTGACTTTCTTCTCTTCCTGCTCCCTAACTTTATATAATTAGCTCGCCACCTCCTCTCTGAAATAAGCACACATGCCAAGACTTTGCAGGGTCTGCCTGGGAGAAATGTACCCTAATACTAACACCCTAACACTACCAGAGATTGAAAAGGAGGCAGAAATACTCATTAGGACATCAGGGAAAATGTCAGGGATGGAGATACAACTGGGAAGGATTAGTCTTTTACAAGTCTGTTTGAAAGCCCATTGCCCAAGATTTGAATATGGGTAGGTTTCTAAACATACTTGCTTCTACCCTGGGGCCTCATTCCTCTTTTCCATATGGACACAATGATGCTCTCAATGAACAGTCTGAGCTTTTAGCAGAAGCTACAGCAGGATTTCTAGATAGTGTAGTTTGAATAGTGATAATAATTTGATCACACCTAAGGGGTTCTTGAGGACTCATATTTAATCTGCAGTTGCATAGGAAGCACATTGTTTTTACTTTCCCTATATATTTATTTGGGGTGGTTTTGGAAAACCTGTTGGAATTATGGAGGCTACCAAACGCCATCATTTGGTTGCTTTTTAAATGTGGTTTGTGTTAACTGATACTTGTTCACTACCTTGGCTCAGGGTTCAGAAGCATGACTCATATGGCACAGTGTAGCCAGCAATAGACAAAATGAAGACTGCACTCACTTCCAATCAATTGTTAAACTGAATGTGAAGACAAATCACTCTCTCTCCTGTTTTGACTCAGACAAGGCATGACTCTTCTTATATACATTGTATCACATTTCAGAGTAATTTCCCCCATTGCAGGAACATCCTCCAGAATTTGGTTTTTCCTGATGAGCAGTTATTCAGATACTTTTATTTTATTTTGAAGAGTTTATTGATTTATTTGACAGACCACAAGTAAGCAGAGGCAGGCAGAGAGAGAGAGGAGGAAGCAGGCTCCCTGCTGAGCAGAGAGCCCGATGCGGGACTCTATCTCAGGACCCTGGGATCATGACCTGAGCTGAAGGTAGAGGCTTCCGCCACCCAGGCGCCCCCAGATACTTTAAAATCAGAGAAATCATTTATAAATGATATGAATGGGATTTAAAAATTCTAACTGAAAAGTTAATTCCAACACCTAAAAATAAGCCCACTTTCACATTTCTAAAATAGTAATAGATAGATGGTTCTATATTTTTAAAGATAAACAGGAAATATTTGATTTTTGAAAGTATTCCCCAATTTTCTGTACTCAATTTTCTTTTGTCAAATTGAGAAACAGAGCAAAAGAACAAGTTTCTGAAGTAATGGGGGCAACTAATGTTGGTTTCCTATTTTTTTTTTTTTAAAGATTTTATTTATTTGACAGACAGCGATCACAAGTAGATGGAGAGGCAGGCAGAGAGAGAGAGAGAGAGAGAAGCAGGCTCCCTGCTGAGCAGATAGCCTGATGCGGGACTCGATCCCAGGACCCTGAGATCATGACCTGAGCTGAAGGCAGCAGCTTAACCCACTGAGCCACCCAGGCGCCCCATGTTGGTTTCCTATTTTAAGAAGTTCTTTCTAAAACTTTCCCATTAAAAAACACAACCATGTGAAATATTTATGTACACCTTTAATAACAGGGCATTACCGTGTTTGTGCATCACCTGTGCACACATATCTGTCTTCTGTAAGGTTTAGAAGTCAGTCAACAGATGATGAAAGCTAAGTAGATGTTTTCATGACTGGTTGAAGCTCTTGGCTCTTTGGCTTAAGGCACAGTCGTGAGAACCTCTCTTCACAAGGGGGCGCTGTGCAAACAGCTAGCTCTCTTCACTTAAGAGCATTTTCTCACGAATTGGCTTGAAGCGCCTCTTTGAATCTGTAACAAGTTCTGCAGCTTTTTTGCTTTTTTCTGGCTCTAATTCTCTACCTCTAGGGGGCAGACTGCTCTGTCCTCTCTAGTGAAAAGTCTGCAGACCCCATCATGCTGTTTTTCATTGGATTTTAAATCAGATCATCATAGGTGTTAAATGATGTGTATGCTTACCTGGCTTTCCAGCACTTCTCTCTCTGACCCTTTGCCACCTTGGCAACGTGGAAATTTTAAGACATACTTAAGTTAATGTAAATTCAAAATTTTTATTCATGGACCCTTGGTTGAAATCTAATCAAACTAGAAAAAACTCCTAGGAAAAAAGAAATTTGACTATCTGAGTTTCAAGTAGCCTATATTTAGTTTTATATAAGTAAAAGTAATTTCTATTTGTTGTAGAAAATTTGAACACTATAGAAAAGAAAGTTTAAAAATGCCTACAATCCTAATACCCAGCCATAACTCTATCAACACTTTGGTACATATTTTAATTAATTGGATTTAACTGTAAAATGCTTGTAATGAGTGATTAGATTATATTTAGTATTAGCAGTTTCATAATACATTTATCTTTCATTGAAATACTATTGATATATAACATTGTATATAAATTTACAGTGGCCAACATGTTGATTTGATATATTTATATATTATAATATGATTGCATTATAGCGTTGGCTAAAACCTCTGTCCTTTCATATAATTATCAGTTCCTTTTTTTGTGTTGGGACAAATTAAGATCCAGTCAATTAGCTAGTTTGATGGTCATAATACAATATTTTTATCTATAATCACTGTGCTATGCACTAGATTTCCAGGATTTATTAACTAGTAGTTACAAGTTTACATCCTTCAACCACACCTCTCATATTTCCCCATCCCCAGCCTCTGGCATCCCCTATTCTACTCTCTGTTTTGATGAGTTTGACTTCTTTAGATTCCACATATAAGTGATAACATACAGTACTTGTCTTTCTCTGACTTATCCCACTTAGCATAATACCCACAAGGCCTGTCCATATTGTAACAAATGGTGGTATTTCCTTCTTTCCCATGGCTGAAAAAATCCCATGATGTGTACACACCACTTCATCCTGCACTCGGTAACAAAGTATTAATGGTAGCATCTTGAAAAAGCCACTGCATGCTTTTTATAGCTATATTTGCTATTCTCACTGGGCTGCCGTAATAAAGTGGTATTAGAGTTGAAAATACACATCCTTAAATGTACCTGAGGAGTTGATTGCCTGAATCTGAGATGCTCCACAGTCCGTGGAGCACTTGAGAGCCTCAGCTTTGGGCAAAACTCTGCAGTACCTGCTTCTTGATTGGACTCCTTTTCAAGTATCAACTCTAAACGTGAGCTGAGAGTATTCAATACTTATTGTGTCAGTTTTCAGTATCATGGAGACTAAAATAAGGTTTCCTCAGTTGCTCTTGTGATCATTTGAACTTGACTTGCATGGCAAATTGTTGAGAAGGTAGCAAGCTGACATTTCCATAGGCACATCAAAAATAGTAGGTGAAAAACAGATACATTGATGTTGGGATTTTTCTACTTCTTTTATTACTGAAGTAGAGTCTCTTTCTTGTCTGTAATGAACTAGACTTTTCATTTATATTCATGAACAGAATATAACAAGGGATGTCTGGATGGCTCAGTCAGTTTAGTGTCCAACTCTTGATTTTGGCTTCAATCATGACCTCAGGGTCATGGGGTGGACCCCCCACCATGGGTCTTCCTGTTCAGCACAGAGTCTGCTTGGATATTCTGTCTCTCTCCCTCTCCTTTTTCCTCTCCTCCCACAAAGCACCTGATTTACACATTTTGTAGGATATTTTGTGTCATATCAATAACTAGGATATTCCCAATTATCTCATTCCTAACTGCCTGACTGAACTCATAATTTACTAAGAATGATGGTGCATAAAACATTCCAAAAACATATTACCTAGGACTAAACTGGAGAAGAACTTCATGGTTGACCATTTTATCAATTTAATGGATATTGATTTTGATAATTCATAATTTTTGATCATATCTTTAACATTTACTTTTTATCATTAACTTATTTTTAGCAAGATTTAAGAATTCAAGTTTGTTATGTTCTTTATATTACATAGAAAAGAAAACCCACATTGTCTGCCTGTAAAAAATTCACCCTTTAAAATAGAATGAATATTAGAGCACAGAAACTTATAATTTAGTTTTACAATAATGATCTATAAATATCATTCAGATGAATAGTATAACAGTACAATTCTTATTGTTCAAGTCCAATATGATAATTTCCTATTAAGAAACAATCTCTCTCTTTTTAAAAAATATTTTATTTGTTTATTTGACAGAGAGAGGTCACAAGTAGGCAGAGAGGCAGGCAGAGAGAGAGGGGGAAGCAGGCTCCCTGCTGAGCAGAGAGCTGGATGTGGGACTCCATCCCAGGACCCTGAGATCACAACCTGAGCCGAAGGCAGCGGCTTAACCCAATAAGCCACCCAGGTGCCCCAAGAAACAATCTCTTAAGAGGCACTGGATGGCTCAGTTGGTCAAGTATCTGCTTTTGGCTCTGGTCATGATCCTGGGGTCCTGAAGTGGATCTCTCCCTCTGCCTGCTGCTCCCCCTGCTTGTGCCCTCTCTCTCTCACTCTGTCAATAAATAAACTCTTAAAAAGAAAGAGAGAAAGAAGGAAGGAAGGAAAAAAAGAAAGAAAGAAAGTCTCTTAATTGTTATCAGCATAATCTAAGTGGTAGATGCCTAGGTGTTCATTTAAAAATTTTTTCGACTTTTATGTGTTTCTGAAATTTTTCATAATTCTATTTTGAAAAAAAAAATCTCCTTTTGTTGCTGCAAGAATCATATTCTGCATTTTTTTTTCCTGAAACAAGTTTTATTTGCCCCATCAGGTTTGTGTTTTAAACATCTGCAGTTCGGCTCATTCTGGATTAAGGCCAGGCTGTTGCCCTATTTATGGCATGCTTATTTTTCTTTTGATTTGTAAAAGATGCCAAGGGACAGTTTGCCAGTTTTAATGTTGTGAGCACCACTGATAACACTCTCTTCAGAAAACGTTAACCACCATAGGTTACAGAAATGTTTTTATGAGGTGAGATTTTTCCCGGTTGCAAACCTCTCCAAAGAGGGACTGGCTTCCATTTTCCTTTGTATCCCCAAGCACCTAGCACAGATTTATACCCAGGGTTGGCCCTAGTCATGAGACAAAAGCTTCTTTATAAATGTGTCTCTCTTGCCACCCTCCCAGTTTCATATAATGCTATGAATTGACTGTCAGAGAAAGTGTTTCCCCTGGACCAGTTGCTGAGGAAAGTATTTTACCAAAAATATCTCATTTGATCTGCTTTTTAATGTTGATCACCTGAAGAATCACCTTCTCCTTAATTGTATTAATTTTTTTCATCAACAAGACCTCAAGCCATTTTCTATAAATTCTATAAATATTTTACATCCCTTTTATAAATATTTTATATCCCTTCTCTTCCTACTTCCCTGACACTTTTGAAAAATGTAAAACAGAGTCCAGTTTCTTATAAGGCTGAAGTTTCATCTTTGGTTCAGTCAGTTCTAAGATTGTTTGGGCATGATTGCCTTCACTATTACTTATTGGCATGCATGTAGCATAGCACTTGGCATATAGTAGATGCCTAATTTGTATTTATGAGTGGATAGAAGGGAAGGAGGGAGAAAGGAAGGGGAGGAAGAGTTACCTGTTGAATAAAATTTCATATGGAAACTACTTTACTACAGGCCATATCTTTAAGGATTTTGTGATTTAGTTAAGCTCACTCTTAGAAATATCAAGAAAAATACTCACTGCCCCAAAATATTTCATTATACTGCTATGGTTGGTTTTGTTTATTTGATGGCAATTTATTTTGTTTTCAAATGTAAATTCAATCCCTTAATATTTAAGTATAATGTATATCAAACTAATACAGGTATAATTTAAATCAGCATTTGAATCAGAATTTGCTATAAAGAATTTTACTTGATATCACCTGACCAATGAAAAACAATCATACCTTCTCCAATTTACTTCTACGTTTTAAAGGCAGTGAATTTAATAGAAGAAGTCCCTAATTTAGAAATAACTTATTTTCCAAAAGTTAGAGGTAAGCTAAAGTTTCAGTCAAGGCTCATTATTTACCATTTACCAAACTTGGGCAAGTCACTTAACTCTGCTGAACCAACAGAAGTAAAGTTAGTGATGGCAGTGGAAGAAAGGGCCAGAATGTGCCCTATTACCCTATTAATGCCCTAATTGTATAAATGTCTATTATAAATTACTCAGGTGGTTTTGAGGGTTAGATAGAACATGGCTACATCCTGTTACAAAATAAAAACCAATAACACAAACATACTTTGCTTTCTTTCACTGTTTTTGAAATACCCAGCTTTCTACTTTAGCCCCTAGGGAATGGCTGCCATTGGTTAGACAGACTAAAAAGTGTTTCAGTGTCTCTTGATGTAAACTATACAGAAGGAAAAGGCAGAGCAGTACACAGGGCATTCAGAAACACTGACATTACCACTTTTTCTCAAGCATTGCCGTCCTCTGCCAGGCCTCCTCTCTCTCTGCCTTGGTAACACTCTGGTTATCACAGCTGAGCTCACGTGACCCTGTCCTCAGCCTCAGTCCCCAGGCTCTGAAATTAGGAATTTAAAGAACTTGGGGAAGTCAGGTATGATGGAGACAAGCTTTGAGATAGGCAGAACTGACTGGGACACATATCTCCAATGTATATTACTTTTGTGGTGTCAGCCAAGCTATTTACCCTCTGCAAACCTCAGGGTTCTCATCTATAAAATGGCCACAGTAGGGGCACCTGGGTGGCTCAGTCAGCTGAGCATCTGACTCGTGTTTTGGCTCAGCTCATGACCATGTAGGTCATGAGATCCAGACCTGCCTGGGGCTCTGCACTCAGCTGGGAGTCTGTTTGGGTACTCCTTCTCCCTTGCTGAACTCTCTCTGTAGAATGAATAAATAACTTTAAAAAAATAAAATTGCAAAAATAATGTCTGTCTGAGAGGGTGGGTTTAGATTAAACAAGATTATGTAACTATTGTACATACTGCCTGTTACTTCTGTGAAAATCCAAAACTTCCACCATGACTTATCTCTCTGGAGAAAGGGACCGGCGGTCATTCACTCCTCCCTCAGTTATATTCTAGGCCTCTGTTGGCTAAGAGGATAGGTTTTCTCATTTGAAAGACCCCAGTCTTAGTCTCAGATCTCCCATTCCTTGGCTGCATGATCAGAGGGGCAAGTTACCCCAATTTTCTAAGTCTCTTTTTCTCTTGTCATAAAACAGAATAAAAATAGATTAAATTCATAGATACAGTATTATGGGGATGATATAAGGTATGTTACACCCTTATCAAAATAAATACCAAATTAGTCATTGATACCATCTTAGTAAAACAAGGAATTACAAAAGGATACCCTGACCTTGTGGTAACATTTGCTTCACAGACTCCGTCAATACACGAGGAGTATCAAGGTGAGGAATGGGGCTTGGTGATAGCAGGGGTGACAGCAAGTACCCAGGAATGGGAAGTTCATGAATGTTAGCTCCAATAAATGGAAATCCATATTTAGCAAGATATTGAACACTGTCATGGAAAAAAGTCACAGTGCCAAAGTTGACCACATGAGATTGTTGTTATTTAGAAGATTCTTGTTATTTGGGGTCTTTTTCTTTCTCCCTAGAGAGTGATTTTATTTCTCAGCCTGGTAATTCCATCACTGCTTTAAATTATTTGTTAACATAGTTCTAAAAAATGAGAAGAGGCCATTTCTGTCCTTATTTGGTGTGTGGTCAACAATGAGAGCAGCATGAGCTGGAGTCAGTGTTTCAAATGCTTTTGCAGTTAAATGACCTGTCTTGCAGCATCCCTTAAGTTTCAGAAAATAAATAGAAGTGTTTCTATATTTAGGTGAAGCTGAGGATTTTGAACACTTGTGAAAAATTCCATTAGCTAATTTTAGTAGAATTCCTTGTCCCTCCCACCCGCCTTTTTTTTTTTTTTTTTTTTTTTTTTACTTCTAGTACATAGAACCAGGAGAGGGTTTGCAAATGAAACATTAAGATTTTGTTAAAGGACTAACTTGTAAAATATAACTGCTTGGTATTCTGTCCCTTTACATTTAGGATAAAAAGATTTCAAATAGAAAAAAAAATTACCCATCGAAATTGAAGATTGATAGCCCTTTTGCACTGGCAAAATGGTATTGCTACTTACCATGTTTATGAGGTGACCCATTCTACAGAACAATTTTGAACATTGGAAATGTTTCTAACAGTTTAAAAAAAAAAAATTCCCTAGCTGACCAAAAAGCTTGACATTGTCAGTAGTAGTGCTTAAAACTTTGTGTGGTCTCTTCAAAATATTTTTGTATAGGGGCGCCTGGGTGGCTCAGTGGTTTGGGCTGCTGCCTTTGGTTCAGGTCATGATCTCAGGGTCCTGGGATCGAGCCCCGCATCGGGCTCCCTGCTGCTCTGCAGGAAGCCTGCTTCCCTCTCTCTCTCTC
Organism: Mustela nivalis; assembly: GCF_964662115.1. Classification (NCBI taxonomy): domain Eukaryota; kingdom Metazoa; phylum Chordata; class Mammalia; order Carnivora; family Mustelidae; genus Mustela; species Mustela nivalis. Next base: position 93,413,473 of record NC_139022.1, read on the forward strand.
TCTGCCTGCCTCTCTGCCTGCCTCTCTGCCTACTTGTGATCTCCGTCTTTCAAATAAATAAATAAAATGTTTAAAAAAAAAATATTTTTGTATAAATTACCCTATTCATTCCTCTCTAAATCTCTTTGCAGTAGTTCTCATTTGGGTAAGTGAGGCATTGAAAATTTAGCAAGGTCAGGTAATAGTGCTCAAGGTCACGTGGCAAGTTTATGGCATGACTGTTGCTCTAATACCCTCTCTGTAATGCCCTGCATATTTGCCCAATGATGCTTCATCAAAAACCAAACCAAACCAACCAACCTAACAGCAACAAAAACAATAAGAAAACCCTAATCTGAGGATAGGCCTATAATTCACTTGGTCATAACAGTGGCAATTTTTTTTTCTGGTTTTATTATTTTATTTATCTGTTGCTACATTTATGGCTTTGTCAGAGAAAATAGGTAAGTCCTACCATGGCAAAATGTTTTGCCCCTATTTGGGAACACAAAAGAATATAATAAAGGTGATGCATCTTCTTGTCGGAAGCCCTGAGGTTATTGGTTTGTTCATTCATTAAACATCATTGTGACTTATTTTCCTAGGTTAATTGCTGGGCCCTGGGCATCGTGGAGAAGCAAATATGGTCTATATCCTTTAGATGGCTAGGTGTGTCAGGGAAGACTGATGTTGAATAAGTAGTGATTACAAATGTGCTGAGAGTGACAAAGAGGAAGTGCAGAGTGCTGTGGAGACTTCCCTTGATCTGGTAAGCAGGGAAGGCTTCTTGGAGGAAGTAGCTTTCAAAATGAAATTCTATAATCCACCCTTTCACTTACTAGTCAATATCTAAGGAGAGGTTGTTGTTTTTACAGTCTGCACACATGAATACAATATTGGGAAAAAAAAGGTTTTCTGACTTTTAAAAATGTTATGCACAAAAAATTGGACAATATGACAATTATTGACCCCAGAATATTTTACACACATTAAAAACATCATGTTTACTTCTTTATTTCAGGTGATTACCATATGTTAATTTGAAATTTTTTAAAGAATTTGACTCTATAATATTTCCTGTTGACTACTTAAAGAAATCTTTTTGGACTTTATCGGTCATCTAATAGATGCTTAATAAACATAAAATATATTACCCTTCCTGTTAGTTTTTCCCTCCTTGATTTCTTTCTTTCAGCCCCCATTTACCCAAGTATTTAGGACAAACTCAATGCTTTTTTGGTTAGAAATGGTTTGACTTAATTATCTTCTGAATTGCTAAAAAGAATCCTAAAATAATGTAGATGGAAACTTTAAATGTATAGTAAAACATTTGGATTCAAATCCAGTTTTATTTATCTTCTATTCTGATATTTAATCACACCTCTTGTCAGTTGTTTTATTTTATGTCTTAATAATGTTAGCTCTTTAATTACATTTTATTTCTGTTTGGGTCCTCAGACTAAAGTTTGTGTTTGTAGCCACTTAAAACACAGAGCACATTTTCCTAATGCTCTTAAGACTATGGGTACTATCAATTCTGTTAGCATTCTGTTAATGCGACAACTTATAAGATCATTATCCTCCATTTTAGAACACAAAACAATTCACCTCTAAATCAAGTAGGCGCATGCAGGTTTAGAATGCCTATTTGAAAGCAGATCAAGAAAAGGCTAGTGTTATTTTGCGACATTTCCATTTGGAGTAATAATCCATAGTTGAGGGGTGCCTGAGTGGCTCAGTCAGTTAAGCATCTGACTCTTGATTTCATGATCTCTCTATTGTGAGAAAGAGCCCTGAGTTGGGCTCCATGCTCAGCAGGGAGTCCGCTAGGGATTTTTCTCTCTCCTTCTCCCTCTGCCCCTCCCCCCCCCCCACTAAAATAAATAAATACATCTTTAAAAAATAGTTGATAGTTGGGGCGCCTGGGTGGCTCAGTGGGTTAAAGCCTCTGCCTTCGGCTCAGGTCATGATCCCAGGTTCCTGGGATTGAGCCCCACATTGGGCTCTCTGCTCAGCAGGGAACCTGCTTCCTCCTCTTTCTGCCTGCCTCTCTGCCTACTTGTAATCTCTGTTGTCAAATAAATAAAATATTTTTAAAAAAATAGTTGATAGTTGATTTTGGTAATACATGAATGTAATAAAAACCACAGTTATGGATACCATATGAATACTAGTTTAGAGAAGTGCGCAAGTCCGGTTGTTAAATTTCCTTTTGGCATGCTCTTTTGCAATTGGTCACCATGAAAATAGAATTCTCACAGTGAAACTCCTGTCAGAGGTAGCTGATAAATGAACATGAAATGAGGTTGTTTGCTCCCAAGTTACCTTCTGCCACCTTCGAATCTGTGACCAGCCATGATTTCAAACTACAGCATTATCCTGGACCCTATCTCTGCCTGGTCTGGCTTCCTGAGGCAGTGTATTTCAACATAATGCAATGCCACTAATGTAACTCTTTGTTTCTCTGAAGTTCAGCTCACCAGCCCCCACCTGTCAAAATAGCGGCTTGGAGTATGCAAATGTCTATGTGGGTTGTGTTTAAAGTTTTCCACTTTTAAATTTGGGACTTCCAATTTGATTCATATTAGTTATCTCCTATAAAGGAAATGCTGAGTTTCTGTGTCACACACCAAACCCCAAATTTACCACTTGTAACATCTGGAATCTTGGAACCAAAATCCCAGAAATATTCGAGAGGCAAAGAAGATGCCTTATATAGAGCTGCAGAGCATAAGGTCTACATTATTGGGAGGAGGTGGGCAAGTTGTTGAGTTTTTAGGGATGTTAGGAATTATTGGATAGCGATTTGGTGGAGACAAAATTCAGATTTCAGAATCTGGTTTTCCTGGAGTTATAAGCTGAGTTTCCAGATTGTAGAAGAGATTGTCTCAGGGATGGAACTTCTCTGCCTCCAAATCCTGTTTCTACTAATATTCTTATGGGTAAAAGAGTGTTTAACAGTGACATGTTAAATATTCAAATTATTACCTTCTTTTTCTACCCTTTAATACATGTGCAATTAAAGTTATAAACATCTGTTTAAAATGTGAATGACAGCAAGGTTCATCCTAGCAAACACCTTATTTAATTTTGATTTTTTTCCAGATGTCTAAATTCATGTCTATGAAGTACTAGCCAGTTCTTCCATAGGATATTGATATTTACACTTGAAATCAAGCTTAATTTTACTCATGATTAATGTCAGAAATAATGTCAGAAATGTAGCTTATTTCTGTGACCTTGTTGAGGCCTAGGAACCTACAGGGGGATTATATATAACTGTATGGAAGAAATGAGAAGGAGGCAGTGAGTAATTATTTCAGGAAAAAAATAACATTAACATTGGAAGATACTTCTTATATCCACATCCGATTTCACATTAAGAAAAAGGACCACATTTTCCATTTCCCTGGTTATCATTTTACATTTACATTTTTTAAGATTTTATTTATTTATTTGAGAGGAAGAGAGCATAAGCAGAAGGACAGAGGGAGAGAGACAAGCAGACTCCCACTGAATGAGAAGCCCAATGCAGGGCTCAATTTTAGGACCCTGAGATCAGGTCCAGAGCCACAGGTAGATGCTCAACTGACTGAGGCACCCAGGCACCACTTACATTTACATTTAGATTGTTTTTATTCTGTTTAAAGATTCCAGTTGTCCAATGTCAAGAATCAGGGAAGAAAAGAAGGAAGAAATATTTTGGCAGTAATGAAACAGACAACTTTGCGTCTCTTTTGTTGTACATTTCCTTTAGAAAAAGTTGGACATTCCACAATATCTTCATTCTGCGTTATAATTATGCCTTGGTGTTTTATCAGTCAGATATCAGTTAATAGAACATTCTTCTAAAAAGGTAAATTGGAATGGAGATAAAGACAGATGTTAGCCGAAATACCTATGACTGGCTCTATTCTGCGCAGTACATCTTGCCATGACCAGTATAATTGGGATAACAAAGCAAATCGTGTTTTTTTGCTCCCCAAGTCGTGTATGTGGACTGCAGCTTTTATTTTCAGGACACACTGAGGCTCTTTCACCTGTAAAATGTAAAATGCCACCAGTGAGGAAAGTTCTGTCCTATGTAGATAGTGAGAGAAATTCATGTTAGCTAGTACCACCTCTCCTGCTCTCATGCCTGTCTTTGTGTTTCCCCCCTCTCCCCACTGTCTCCCTGGATCTGCTCTCAGGGGCTCCTCCTCACTCCGCATTCTCCTGTGCTTTCTAACTTCAGTTTCAGATAAAGCCATGCTACCAAACACCAAGTTGCTCAGCAGCTTCCTAACTCTGCCAGGAGTATTTGCATTTTCTCCGAGCTGTCCAAAGTGGGAATCAAATAGTTTAAAAGAATGAAATGATAATAGTGAGATTTCATCTACCAAGAAGGGCAGACTCGTGTAGGTATAGACACAGGCACTTTCTTGGTCTTTCTCAAAGAATACCTGAAAGGTGGCCTCCAATTTTGCTCTTGTGGGTTGTGGATCCATGGACAAAAGCAGCAAGGTGGGATTTGTGAAGCATGTGAATACTGATGAGAGAGAACTCTTGGCTCCTCCAAATTTGCTCTTGCTTAGTCAGCTCTCTACTACTCACTCTTGGAGCCCATCTGCCAGATAACAAAGAGGTGAAACTATGAAAATGTTTTCTATTGCTTCTTCACAAAGCTGATATGGAACCTGTCGTGCTCTCAAGAACCCCTGGTGTGCCAGATCCTGTGGAGAAAATACGTGTCCTACTTACTTACTTGACCTTTTATAAAAAGTACATGAATGTTTTGGACCCCTTGGCTATGTCAGAGATAGATAGGTTGGTATTGGTCTCCAAATTTGGCACATGTGATGGCCATCAGTAAGTTCAACTGTCGCCCCATTTTGTCCAGCTCAGAGCAGGTTAAATTCACTCTCGAGCACTCCAAGCCTCTCTAATCTTATCTGAGAGAAGTGGAGTTCTGCCTTGGTTTACAGTTGAGGTCACCCATGGGGCATTGTTTGGACAGGGACTGATGGAATTATGCTGCACTGTTAACATTAAATACCACTCTGTGGTGAGGAGTGATGACGGCATCGGGGTCCTTTGACTCCTTGCATACAACATCTTGAAATATATGCCTCCCTGAAATGTGCTGGACTCATAAAGCATGTGAAGGGCTCTGTTTGGCTTTCATCATTTATTTAATTTGAAAGAAAGTGTTTTAAGGGATTTATCAGGGAGTTAAGAAATGTTTCTAAGGACTAGGAAATGAACAAGGAAAATTGATCTTTGTTGTTAAAGTCATGCATTATAATTCCCTCTCCAAGGTGACACGCCATCTCCTTGAGGGAAAAGCTGCCAAAAGCTTTGAAAGTGATCTGCCTGTTTTCTTCCCACGCTGACTTGCAGGGAGGTGCTGGTATTTCAGGACGATTAAATCCTTGTGAAAGTTTTGCAACTAATGATGTCCATCCCTGTTTCTAAGAGAAGTTGGAATAAAGAAAATTCTATTTGGCATCTAGTTGTGTGAAATGTAGTAATCTTTGTTGAATTTCCCCATTGTAGATATGTTATTACTTTTTTTTTTTTTTTTTTTTTAACAAAGGGCCCTCTGTTAACCTCTTTTTCTTTTAAACTTTGCACTTGATGAAAAGGTTCACCCACAATCAATCATACTTTTCATTGTGTGTGTGTATGTGCGTTTCGTGCTTTTCAGGAGTGGCATGTGACTATGCTGTTTAATCAGGACTATATTTAAAAACAAATTTGTGAGAGTGTGTTGCTCATATTATTAATGAGATAAGGTCTGAGTGAAGCAAGCTCTGTCGCAAAGGGCAAGTGTCATGCAGCAGGAAGTCCTGGCCATCCCTCCCACCCCTGCTTCAGCCAGCCTGCCACCTCCTTGTCAGCGCATACCTCCACACAGAGGAAATGCCCTCACTCAGCCACAAGTGCCTCCTGCTCAGCGTGGGGCCCTCAGGCCCCCGGGCCCTGTACCAACTCTGACTTTCTGCGGTTTCCAGCGATCCTGGCACCTTCCTTACAAATGGCTTTTCTTTGGGATCCTCAGGGAGCCACAGTGGCAGGACCATCTCCCAGAGCCAAAACAAGATTGCGTTTCTCAAAGTCCTACAGGTATCACTCTTTACTTTTTGTAGCCGGGAAGAATTTTTTTTAATCAGTCTCTGTAGCTTTAGCCCTTCCCTCCTCACCCCACCCTCCGAAATATGCTTTTGCCCTGTGTTGATCTCTTTAACTCCTAACATGCGTTGCTAGCCATATACGAAATATGAGTGACCAAGAGATGAACCTTAAACTTGTCGGGGGTATGTGGGAACCTGAGAAGTAGCAGGAAGTTAATTAACTCTAAAAGCTAATTTTGAGTGTTAAATGGTGAACTTTAAAAAAACAGCATTCTATTACTGGCATCTGGAAAACAAGAGTATTAGCATCCCTGATGGAGTTAAAAGAGTCAACATTGGTCATGCTAACTTTCAGTTAACCCTGTAAATGTTAGGAAAGGTATCTTGCTTGATTAAACAGGCAATCAAGCAATAAAAAGGAAATACTACTATCTTGTTTATAAGGATTTCCGGGCACATTTACGTGGAAAAGTTGCAACTGTCTCTGGAATCTAGATGGTAATTTAGTGTTTTAATCTTGTTCAGGAGAATTAGATACCATAAAATCAAAATCGATGTTCTGTTAACCGTTTCTTTCTGAAGATTTCTATAGAAATCATATGAAAGATCTTGACTTTATGATCTCAATAAATCGTCAATGACAACATTGTTTTATGTCCAAGTTAGCTTATTTTAACCAAATAACTAGAAAAAAAAAAGAAGACAGTGAGGGAAAAAAAATCTTTGATTTCCTTCTCTGCTGAGTATTCTAGCTATTTACAAGGAAAAGATTGATCTTCACACTTTTGTTTGTTTGCTTCTGATTGGTTAGTCTGCAAGCTATTTCAGGAAAAGCAAATACAGCTGAAACTGTTTGCAAAGTTTTGAGAATATCTTTCTTACTTAGACCAAATGCAACATATCTGGGGACTACTTGGCCTACATAGAAGTATACTTTAAATTTGGGTTATAATGTCTTCTGATTTACTTGCATAAAAAGCATTTGAATTTTGGTTTAAAATAATTCATGAGTAAATTCATGGGAGACAGTATAGAAAATAGTGCCCTCGGAACTTATTCAGGAACTGTAAAATCAGAGAAAGCAAATTCTATAATTCACTTATAGGAACAATGCATGAGCAAATTTTGACCACGATAAATAAAAATTGGCAGCTAAAAGTGTAGGTAGCAGTTCCATTTATTTCTAGTTCAAAACAAAAGAAATACCATTTATTTTTTACTAATTATATTAATTTATTAGTTATAAATACAGTGAAACAGTAGAAATGATGCACCCTACTATGCATTCTACTGAATGCACATCTCATGCTTATTATTTGCATCTCATGCTTCTTATATACTAAGTTGTATGCTCATCAAAGATTTGTAAACATTACAGTGCTTATTTCCAATAGATGGTGACCTCTCGACTCTCCTCATCATTGAGACCTGATTACAAGTCCCAGGATATCATACATGTCTAGCTACTGGATAGTGTGAAAGGACTAACATGTGGCACTAGTGTTTCAGAAATATTAAAAAAAATTTCAATTTAAGCTCTACTTTATGATTTGCAGATACATTATGAAACTTGCCTTCATCTGGCAAAGTTATTTCATTGTCCTTCAGTCAAATTCTAGTCCTTTCCAAAATAAAACAAACAGTGAGATGTGTAAGGATGAGTTTTCCATGGATTTAAGCGCCCTTGTTGGTAGTTCTAACACGCCTTTTTCCTAGCAAGAGGTTAGAGTGACATCCTGAATCACCATCATAGGCCTATCTCTTTTGGAGATATCTCTTTTTGGAGATAACTCTTTTTGATAGACCTTGTCTCTCATCAGTTTGCTTTTAATTTGTGTGTGAACCGCACATGTAATAAACAGTTTTACATACTGTCTTCACTATTCTTTGGGTGCTCTTTTGTCTCTCCATTTGGACTATAAATCCTTTGATGCCATAAGCTCGCTTATATGTGACAGGAGTGCCATTAATACATATTTGATGAGACATCTTGCTATACTGTTTTAGTTGCTATCACTGTTTTATTTTGAAAGTCAACTTGTTGAATAATCAGGGCCTATCACAGGCCAAGAGTCCAGTGGAAGGTTAGGGAACTAGGAGGGCTGATGGCCACTCTGGTCTCACATTTTCAGAGGTCCGTCAGTGTTCAAAAAGATTATGCATTCAATACAGCAGTATACTGACAATAATGAAAAAAATGTTTATCGTACAACTATAAATTTTTAACAGACTACACCATCTCAAATGAACCACAAATCAATATATGCATGTATGTGCACCCACACACAGGCACACACACACTTAAATTCTATAGTTATCTTGTGAATAGCACATTTTTGTTGCATAGCTTTCCTAGAGTTAAAGGTATTAAACTGATTGGTGTAAACATATAAATTTTCCCACAACTTTGCAATTCTATTTTTGCATTTTTTAAATATGAGATCCTTAAAACATGGACATAGCTTAAGCTTACCTTGACCTTTGAGAGGCTTTGGGTATGATTTTACTATTTTTTTTTAAAGATTTTATTTATTTATTTGACAAACAGAGATCACAAGTAGGCAGAGAGGCAGGCAGAGAGAGAGAGAGGGAAGCAGGCTCCCTGCTGAGTAGAGAGTCCGATGCGGGACTCGATCCCAGGACCCTGAGATCGTGACCCGAGCCAAAGGCAGCGTCTTAACCCACTGAGCCACCCAGGCACCCCTGATTTTACTATTGAAACAACTGAAATAACTGGTCATTAGCCAAAAGTTCTTCATTGAATTTCTCCTTTATAAGACTGTTGGTTTAAATGAAATATTTTATATTCTTTAAGTCCTCAAATGTGGCTAGTATAATAAATAGTATAATTTTTTTTTCCCCTTTGGAGATTGAATGGATGTGAATGCCTGATATTGGTGGTACACTTAACTTTAAACTGGAGTAGTTTTCTTTGGTGTTGATTCCCCTTTCTTGTAACATTCAGGGTTACCAAGTCTGTAACGTTCAGGAAAACCAAGTCTATAATATGTGAAATTCAGTAAAAAAGTCTGCTTTGTTAAAGTAATAGCAAATCATATGCATTGAATGAGTATTCATCCCTGAGAAATACGATTTTGGACAGTTATTCAGTGCTTAAAATAGATTTGAAAGTGGTTTTTCAAGCAGTGACAAATGTTTGTCTTTTGTTGGTAAAATGTGTTATTATAAAAAGCCAAATATGATTAATACATAGCTTATTAAGCCAAATTTGATTTGATTCAGAGAGAGAAACAAGAGGATTACATACTTAGGAGGCTTATGTTCATCTATGGATCTGGAATGAGTGTCAATCCTTATTTAGAGCCACTCCTTTCCTATCTTTTAGAGAGAGAAGGGAATGGTGTGTTCATCACATTAGGTTTGAGGAGATAATGTAAATGAATGAATTTATGTTGGAGTTTTAAATATAGTACCAAAAAAAAAAAAAAAAAAGGAAAGAAAATGCTCTGGGAAGGAAAGAAAGAATGAGGAGTAATAAGACTTAGCAGGTTGGTGGATTCTGCCAACTCCCCAAGGGAACTATGCTGGGACATTTTGTTTCTCTAAATGTTATTGTTTAAAAGTATACTAGGGGCACCTGGGTGGCTCAGTGGGTGAAGCCGCTGCCTTCGGCTCAGGTCATGATCTCAGGGTCCTGGGGTCGAGTCCCGCAACGGGCTCTCTGCTCAGCGGGGAACCTCCTTCCCTCTCTCACTCTCTGCCTGCCTCTCTGCCTACTTGTGATCTCTTTCTGTCAAATAAATAAATAAAATCTTAAAAAAAAAAAGTATACTAGCATTTAAGGAAACATTAAATAGAAAGCTACTCTTCAAGAGATGGTCTTGTCTTCCAACCAGAACAAATCACAAAACTGTCTGCTTCCTCTCTTCTCAGAAAGGGACCTTAAAAAAAAAAAAAAAGAAAAAACTGGGGTGTCTATGGGGTGGGTGGAATGCAAATAGAAGAGAAAGTCATCCAAGGTACATTTAGAACAGAGATGATTTCACTAGCATCCCATAGGCCAGAAGCAGAAACAGTTCTTGTTTTCCCATCTCTTATACTAATAGGGTTCGTGGGATATACTAAATAATTGAGTCTCCAAAACTCTCCAAATCTCTTTTTTGCCAGTAGTTTCAACATCAACATCCCTCCCCCAGCATTTTAACAGAGCTACCAAATAGGTGATTAATTAAATGCTTGTAAGCATACTTGTACCTGTTGTAGAAGGGCTTAATAAATGAATTTTTTAATGGGAAACAGACCAATCAGTGAAAAGGAGAGTTAACAAGCAATCAGATAGAGAAACAAGATAGAAGCACAAGTGATTTTGAGCCATGGAAAGATAAAGCTGTTTTTACTAAAACAAAAAGCCTTCAATGACTTTAAATCATCCCTGTACTCTTAGAAACTTACATTCAGACCTGCAACTTGGATCTGGACATTTGATAATAACAAATATGAACAAGAACAAGAGGAGATTGTGGTTTCAACGACTCTGTTACCACGAAAACCTGAGCAGAGAGCATGGTCAGTTGTTGATCTAGTACCGACTAGAAATGCAGGCAGAGCCAAGGCCTTAGGAGGAGAGATGGGGGCCACCAACAGATCAGTACGCTGGGTTGTAACTTCCCAGATTTAACATTCATGCCTCCCATGGCATAGCATTTTTTAAAGCTTTTCAGATATAAATGGCGTGATGACTTCTGTCTTTAATGCCCCATGGCTCATCTCATTTGATTCTATAGGGAGGAGAATGGGACACTTACCACTGAATAGGAGAGAAAGAATGGAAGGTTCAGAGATCAGAGGCCACACAGACACAGGAAGGCAGTGAAATCTGAAATAATACTAAGTAATAACTGAATAATAAGATCTAATTTCTAATGGGCACTTATTGTGTGCCATGGCATGTTCCCAGTAATGTATACATTATTTCATTTCATCTCACAAAACAACCCAATGAAGTAGATCTAGTATCGTCTTTATTTTAACAGCTGAGGTTATTTTAACAGCAGAGTTTAAGAAATGTGCCCAAGTTTGATCCCGGGCAGTTTGTCCAGAGCCTAGACTTCTAATAGTCCCTCTGCTCCCTCCAGTTTCCTTACCATATCTTCCCATGACCACACAGGGAGTTCCATCATGAGAGGTGCTATTCTAATAGATTCCTATTCTCCTCAGATCAATTCAGAATTTTTCTCTGGGGAAAGAGGACCTTGTAATTTGATATAGAGCATGGCTTAGTAGTCAATTAAAAAATAAATTTACTAAATAATATCTGAACTATCAGCTAACATAATTGGTACTGGTTTAAAGCAGTGTTAAACAAGAGCCTCAAAATTTAAGTATTTCTTGGGGCACCTGGGTGGTTTAGTCGGTTAAGTGACAGACTTTGATTTCTGCTCAGGTTATGATCTTGGGGCTGTGATTTGAACCCTTCCTCCAGCTCTGCACTGGGCATGAAGCCTGCCTACGGTTCTCTCTCTCTCCCTCTCCCTCCACCCTGCCCCCTCCTCTTTCTCTCTTTAAAAAATAAATAAAAATAAAGAATTTCTTAAGAAAAGAACAAACAGGGGCTCCTGGGTGGCTCAGTCAGTTAAGTGTCTGCCTTCGGCTCAAGTCATGATCCCAGGGTCCTGGGATGGAGTCCCGCATCAGGCTCCCTGCTCATTGGGGAGCCTGCTTCTCCTTCTCCCTCTGCCTGCTGCTCTGCCTACTTGTGCGCTCTCTCTCTCTCTCTAATAAATAAATAAAATCTTAAAAAAACAAAAACAAAAACGGTGATTAAAGCGACCTGGCTTCATCCTCTCCCTGGATTTTGCTCCATGGGCTTCCGTCTGGCTCATCTCATCTGGCCAGAAACATTGCTCATGTGGTTGTATTTCACTGCCAAAATGTTGCTCCTTGGCCAGCTGTTCAGTGGAGCCTGAAGATTCTCTGAGCAAAAGAAGTCAACTTCATCCTATTTCATGTCGCTGGCATTGTTTTGAATATTAAATGGCCCTTCTTAACAATATTCCAAATTGGGAGTAATATTAACATATTTGAAAATGGGAAAAAAAATTAGTTACCATAAAGGCAACATAACAGTCATTATAGGAATAGCAGGAAGGTTAACAATCTTAACAAACCTGCGGTAAAGTAGCATGGTATAGGGGAAGACTTTGTCTTTAGAACTGAACAGATGAAGTTTGAATCCCTTTTTGCTGCTTTCCTGCCTGGGCAATTTCCCTAACCTTTATTTGTAGATTCCATGTCTGTAAATGGAAAATATTAATGCCTACTTCAAAAGGCCATTGCACCCCTTAATGAGAATATGTACAGAAAAGTGGTTTGCCTACCCCCTCTTTATAGCATTTTCCAATGTCCTCTTATCATTTCATCAATTTTGTGATGGATGCTTCTTTTTCAACTAGGTTTATAGGTTAGTCATTATTACTGGGGCCACATTTGGTTACAGAATAGTACAGTCCAGCTCACAGATTGCATATATAAACAGCTGGATCTTTGCAAGGTACTGTGGACTAATGGATGGGAGCTGGCTGGCTTCCGAGCCACACTGCTGATGTTCAGATTTCCGTACTTGCATTCATAGCTATTAGACACTGGAAAATTATTGAACTTGATTGCCTCAGTTTCCTGATCTGTAAAATGGGATGTTATGAGGATTAAGTCTGTTGACCAAATATAGTTCCTGGTACATGATAACACTAAAATAAATGTGAGGTATTATTAATACTAGAATGTAAGCTCCATGTGAGAGTAATTTTTGCCTTCTTTTTTCTAACTCTTTATTTTTAATACCTGTGGGGTATGTGACATGGTATAGGTGGTTGATGAATATGCCTTGAATGAATGAAACTATCAGCAAATCTTTTTAGACCCCTGACAAGAATGGGGACACTGTACTTCCTTTCCTCATGTTCACAGAGCAAAAGCTGAAGAGACCCAAGAGTTCATCTGCTCAAACCCGTCATCTTACATTGCAAAACCTAAAGACCAGGGCACCTGGGTGGCTCAGTCTGTTGAGTGTCAGACTCTTGAATTTGCTCAGGTCACATTCTCAGAGTGGTAGATCAAGCCCTGCCTAGGGTTCTGTGCTGGACCTGGAGCCTGCTTGGGATTTTTTTCTCCTCTGCCTGTGCCGTGTGACACCCCCTCCACGCCCACCCAATCTAATCAAAAAAAGAAAAGAAGAAGAAGAAAGAAAACGAAAAAAGAAAACCCTCAAGACCTAAAGAAAGCCCAGGTCATCAAATTTGATAGTGTCACAGCCAGAGCTCGAAACCACGGCTCTGTGCGCTTATGCACAAAATTTTCCTCCAGTGTCCCACCACCTCACTTCAGTGTAGATCCCATCTAAATCGATGTCTTTGGTAAGGCAGCAAGCACAATGGTTTAGCACATATTTTCTGCAACTAGGGAGGAGTGCAAGAATCAGAATTGGGGAGCCACCACAAAAAGATGGGTTTCTAAATACTAGAAAGACTCCTTCAAGTAAAACTAAGACACTTTACTTACAAGTCTAAAAATCCCTTCCTACAACAATTGCAATAGGGTTTGTGTAGGGACCTTTTTGTAAATAAAATTTTTGTGAAAGCACTTAGGAGATCTCCTAAATTGAAAGAAAGTCCAATCTGGAACAGCATTCAAAGGGATATGTGCAATTAGCAAGGCAATGCCAACCAGAAACAGAGATGAAGAGGGAAAATAAGGCTTGAGAGTTCTCTATACTATCAGGACAGCACCCGGAGAAACCACAGACAGAAATACATAAAACTGTGTGATTATTACAAAAGTCCTGATTAAGTGGTGGCTATGGGCTACAAACCAGCATGGAGCACTGTCAAATGTGGACAAGCAGGAGAGGCAGAAATCAAGGTGGCTGAAAAAGTAAAGATGCCCCTCAGTGCTGAGAGCTTGTAATTATGCTTGTGAATAGTTCTGATGGCCCATGTGAGAGTTTCTAAACTATACCGTTTCTCAATATGTAATGGAAGTGAGCCTCCATGTTTAAGTCATGGCTAATAAAATTTATATTATTGTCATTATGCTAATTTTATGATTTTCAGTAGTAGAATTTTGAATGTAAGTCATGCAACTGGGGAATTCCCAACACATAATTTTAAGGGACAGTACCTTCAATGAGTGGTCCGGAGAAGACTTGTTTAGTCTGAGCAGAGCAAATAATGAACACTTTACAAGACAGCGAGAATTTTCTTCTGTGCCCCTTCCTTTGCTGCTTCTCATTTTGGAGGTCCCAGCCCTGATGTATTTTGCCCCAGCCCGATACCCATCTCCTGCTTTCACTATGCCCCCTCCTAACTTCCATTTTGTTTTTCACTTTTGAACCACAATTGGAGAGCTTTCCTAATTTTCTTTTTTTTTTTTTTTTGACTGTGTTTTCTTTTTTTTGAAAAATTTTTAAAGATTTTATTCATTTTTTTGACAGAGAGGGAGAGACAGCGAGTGAGAGAACACAAGCAGGGGAGTGGGAGAGGGAAAAGCAGACTTCCTGCTGAGCAGGGAGCCAGATGTGGGGCTTGATCCCAGGACACTGGGATCATGACTTGAGCTGAAGGCAGACGCTTAACGACTGAGCCACTCAGATGCCCCAAATTTTCTTGACAAGAGGCTAAGAAAACCTCTGACTTCCTGTAAGGCTGAGTTAGACAAGTATGCAGAGTTATTGTGAATCAGAGCAAAAGAAAATCCCTTTGGCAAGGGAGAGGACAATATGGAAGTAATAAGTTTGTCGAATTGTATGATTTAATACCTGAAGATAATGTGAATTTGGAAGGGAACAACTCAAATGTTAAAGAGAAAAGATGAATTTGTGAACAGAGTAGATACACCCTACTTTAAGTATGTGAAGTCAATCAAATGCAAAAGATAGACATTTCAAGAGTAACAAGTATGTATGTTCTATTCGGAAAAGAGAGCTTGAGAGTGAACCTAAGAAGCTTTGTGGTGGGCTAAAGGAATAAGCTAAGAACTAATGTGACCATGAAAAAATCACTCAAATGTAATGAGAAGTCCTATACAAGATGAATACATTCATTCAGGAACTATTTTCGAATGCCCCGATAAGCCTTTTCATTAGTGGGCTGGTGAAGTTAACAGCCAGCTTCCTGTGAACAGACACATACACACATACATACACACACTCACACAAAGCCCATTTGTAGTACTTGCTGATTTCCATGGCAAAAATCTTCCCCGTGGCCCATTTCAAGTTGTAGAGGGCACTAAATGGAGAGTTAGCAAGCAATATAGCACTTATAGATATGTAGGTATAAATGACCTCTAGAACATACATGATATGACAATGTAGGCAAACAATGTAGGCAAACTGTAAGTGAGGAGTTTTGAATATTTATTAGGTAATTATAATTTAATTATTTAATTAAATTAATTTTTAACTCTAAGTTTGTATAATTTACTTTCTATAGTTGCTACATATAACAACAATTTGTCCATACTCCTGAAAATTTGAGAGTCTGCTTTTGTCAGCTGGTATGGACAACTCCTTCATCCCACCATGCCTCCTGCCTTCCTAGCCACCTAAAACTATTGACCTTATGGTACGGATAGAATAATGAGTAAAATGAATTAGATCTTTGCTCTCATAAAGCTTGCACTGTAGTAGAAGGCAGAAAACAAACCAAGTTAACAACAAAATAAAATAACATAGGTACTGAGATAAGAGATTCTGCTTGGAAAACTCAAGGAAGCCTTCATAAAGAAAACAACCGTTTTTTACTTAGAAGCTGAAGTATATCCATTCCATATATCCGTAAGTACATGGCAGTCCTAGGCAGAGGACGTAACTCAGAACTGCACCTATTTAATGGAAGCATATGAATATTGACCTCATCACTGACTGTTCTTGGAAAATCAGAGTCCAGTCTCCTCACTGAATTTGCCTTTGTCTCTCCTTTATTATAGACATGTAAGGAGGAGGAGAAAAGGAACGTTTAAAAATCAATAGCAGTAGCATCCTATAGTAGTATTTTTTTTGGCTTGGTTTATCTGTCCATGTCAGCCCCAACACATAGATGTCATAGCTAAGAGTAATGATGTGATGAATTTTCTATTTTCAAAAGCAACCATACAAATTTAAAATGTTGGATTAGAAGGAAAACTAGTCAGACCAACTTTTCTCTAACACATAAATTTTTAGGATGGTGCCTGTAAATATTATGTTTCTAATGCTTGTTCCTTGATCCCTCTTGGCAATTAACTTGCCTTTAATTGATTTGTAGACTATCCACTTGAAGTTGGTATGGATAAAGGAATGCAATGGCAGAATTTGTTTATATAGGATAATAAAATGGATTGGCTGGGAAGAGAGGTCTAACTCCGTAAAGTAGCCTTGGGATTTTTCTTTCTGCATAATGACAATGTTTAGATAGATGGAAAATGAAAAACTAGCTGAATCTGATTAGTGTTCTCATCTAAAGGGAAGGTTTATGTCCTGTTTAAGGATCGCATTAATTTGATGATGTAAGTACATTCTTTAGTGGAAGAGAGGTCACTGTAAGGGAGAGAAACATGAGCCAAAAATTCTTTTGCTCTTTTGGGGTCATACTTGATAAAAAGTTCTCATTTGTGGGTTCCACAAAGTATCACTACCCTGATCTCTGATGAACGGAAAGACATACATCTCATATGCTCATATACTCACATAATTGTTTTATTTCTGTATCTTACCATTGCCTAGAAAATGACTAGGTATTTTCCCACCATAACCTTCTCTAGCCATTTGTTACAAAGTTCACAATGTCTTAAGCAAATGCAGTTGCCTATTGCCAACAGTGTTGGTGCTGCTGGTGGGTATATTTTTGTTTAGTCTCCCCTGGTAGAGGAAGAGGATTGCTACAACTTCTGTTGTGTGCTCTGCTCCCCTGAACCTTTGCTGAGATACTTACTGACCAAAACAAGCAAACAAACAAATAAAACCTCAGGTATCTCTTCCTAAAGAAAATTCATTTAAACTGAGGCAACAGAATCAGCAGAGAAATCTCACTTGCAGAAATGGCAAGAAAGGGAAAGAAGACATTTCTGGTGAGGGAAACAATTATCTTGTATTTTGAAATGAATTTAAAAGGCTTAATGTTTGTGTTAGCCCTATAAGACTTAAAAAATAACTATCTTGCCTAGCCAGTATTGATGAAAAGGGAAGGGACTCTCTTTCCTTGTTAAATTATTTATTAACCTTAACCCTCTAAGAGAATTCTGATCATTAGGAGATGATAAGTGTGAATGCACAATGGGGTGAGAAAAAAAATGCTTAGCCACATTCATGTAACTAGCATTCAGATCCAGAAATAAAACATGACCTAAGATACCCTTTTATCTTCCATTCAGTCACTATGCTTCCAAAGATAACCATCATCCTGACTTCCAAGAGCATAGATTTGTTTTGCCTGTTTCTGAACTTTTTTATGAATGAAATTATTCAGTATAATCTCTTCTGTTTTGACTTCTTCCTGTTGATATTCTGATAGTAATATTCATCTATATTGTTTTGTGTGTTTGTAGAATGTTCATTCTCGTAATCATATTTCATCAAGTGAATATATTGCAAATTACCTGTTAATTTGTTGATGGTTAGTTGGGTATTTTAGTTTGAGGCTATTACGAATAGAGATACTATGAACATGCTAGGATATGTCATTTGATAAACAAGTGTACATGGAGTATGTCTAAGTTTTTGTGCATACACATATGGTGGATGTATCCTGAAGAGTAGAATTTCTGGGTTGTCATTTATGCATGTTTTTAAATATCACCAAATAAGTTCCTAAAGTGGTTGTACAATTTACATAATTCCCAAAGCAGTGTTCTGGTTCTCCACCTCTTTGCCAAAGGGCAGGCCATTCATTTTCAATGACAGCATCTCAATAAATAATTACCTAGGAGATGGATATTCTGATTTACAGGATCACTTTTTCCAGGAATAGTGAAGCATTTACTTTCAACCTCTCCTCATGATAAATAATACACACCTATGAAATGAGTGTCCCTAGTAGAAAACTTGACTTGCTGTGCAGAAAGAGAATTGACCCTGTCTTTGATCCATAATCAATTTAAGTCTGTAATCTTATTCTTAGATTTTATTCAGATTCATTTGTCAACCCAACAACCATTGTGAGCAAAACCAATTAATAATATTTTTATTCTATTTTAAAATGACCATCTCCTGCTTTTAGTTCTAATTGTATATCCTATGCTTATATTAAAGGTTTATCCATCCCATAAATTATTTCTTGGAAAAGTTGTTTTTTGCTTTCCTGAGCCAAATTAACCTCTGTAAACACACTAGTGAATACATAGGCAATGAAAGCCATGATACAGTACATTCCTTTTATTCTTTTTCTTCTTTCTTTGTCTTTACTTATTTATTTTTAATGAAAATTTATTTATTTACTTATATATTTATTTAATGTCAATATTCTGGTAACATATAATCCTCTTTTGTATGTCATTCCCTCCAAAGCTCATCATAAGCTGATTTATGATATCAGTCTGACTTCTGGTACATCAAGTAAGTAAGCTGACCCAGGTTCAGTTTGTACCATGTCAAAATGTGATCATTAATTTTAGATGATGACTGGAGAAATTTAGCATGTGTAATAACTATGGGTCTTATTTCTTGAAGCTTTCAAAATCCAATCCTAAATCTCTCTAGTTGATGGCATATTCTGTAGAATAAAAAGGAAAGTTAAGGCAGTATAAATATATCCTGGGGGGTTCATGATATGAAACAATGTTTACTTTGTTACCAGACGGCTAGTTTAAATCACAAACTTTGAAAATAAGACTTTCTACATCAGGTCACCTGCCTTGAAAATTGGGAAAGGCATTAAGGATTTATAATGTTCTCTTTTCAAATTTTAATCTCTACCTTAGTGGGTTCCTGAAGTTGTTCTATTTGAGCTTCACTCTTAGGTTCCTCAGAAATGAGGTTCTACTAAAAATATAATCCTTAGAACCAACATTTCTCAGTGCCTAAAACTCCCTAGGTCCCACTGGAACTCTTAACAAATTCTTCCAGTTCACTAAAATGTAGTTACCAATATATATCAGATAGCAACTTAGCATAGTTTATCATTTTGTCAGTGATAAATAAAAATGCATTATTGAGCCTTGGTAAATAGCCCACGGAATTCATTTTAACCTACCAGATATTTCAAACTATCAAATCTTTTAGCAAAACTGCTAAGGAAAAACTATTTTCAATTCCCTGTTGTGCTACCTCTTGCTCTAGGGGTGACCATAAGATATGAAATATCCAAATTCAAACAGTAAGGGGGGTGCTAAGGATAAGGTTCATCTTTTAAGTAGTTCACTCTAATAGTCATTAAATACAGCTGGGTCCAGCAGGCATGATAGCATTCAGCCTCTATTGGAGAACTTATTCTGAGAGTAATTTATAGAAGAATCTGACAGCGGGGGAAATACTACTTTGGAAAATAAAATAAACAAAGGACATGATTGTTCAGCCTTTATTTTTATCTTAGATTTTTCCTTTCTTCTTTAAAGATTTTATTTATTTATTTATTTATTCATTTATTCGTCAGTGAGAGAGAGAAAGAGAGCATAAGTAGAGGGACAGACAGGCAGAGGAAGAAGCAGGCTCCCCACCGATCAAGGATCCTAATGTGAAACTTGATCCCAGGACCTGGATCATGACCTGAGCCTAAGGCAGAGGCTTAACAAACTGAGCTACCCAGGCATCCCTCGTTTTACTATATTTAAAGGAATATATAGCTTATGCTCAGTATCAGAACCTGAAGAACTGACACTTCTTCTGAAAAGAAGAAGGCAGTTTGTTATTAAATACTAAATACCATGTTTTAGGCTGTGCCTCTAAAAACTGGATGCACACATATCTTTGGGGGACCTTGTTAAACTGCAGTAAGGCCTGAGATTCTGCATTTCTCCACCAAGCTCCCAGATAGTGTTAATGCTCCTGTTCTTCGGACCCCAGTATGAGTAGAAAGGATTTAGGAGATCAGCACAAAGGAGAGAGATGGACCCACTGACAGTCCTTCCCGGAATGATTAATACTGTCACCATCTTGGCGAAAAACAAGACTCAGCTGGTAGTGAATGCACATGATGTGGATCCCATCAAGCTGGTAGTCTTCCCACCCACCCTGTATCATTAGATGAGGGTTCCCTCTGCATTGTCAAGAATCAGGTCAGGCTGGGGCATCTGGCCCACAGAAAGATCTGTACCACCGTTGCTTTCACACAGGTTAACTCGGGAGATAAAGGAGCTCTGGCTAAGGGGGTGGAAGCCATCAGGACCAATTATAATGACAGATATGATGAGATCTGCCATCACTAGGGAGACAACATCCTGGGTGCAAAATCAGAGGCTCACAGTACCAACTTGGAAAAGGCAAAGACTGAGGAAGTAGCAGAAAAACTAGGTTAAAGTGTATGCTGTTGAGTTTTCTGTACATAAAAGTAATAAAGATCCTCCTACCAAAAAAAAAAAAAAAAGGCAAATTTTTAAGTTAGAGTAAATCTTGCAAGTAAAATAAAAATGTCTACTTCCATGTGTAATCAGTCAAAATTTAATTATGATCCCTCATAGAATCCAGAAGTAATCCTCATTGTTGTTAGTATAGTAGACTTGATGACATAATGCACTGATGCACAACCAAAATAAGTAGACACTGAAAATGAATCATGGGAACTTTTGTAAATGCTTAAAATAAATACATGTCTGTAGCTTTTAATGGAGTACTCTAGTTTCAATAGATTGAAATAATCTTTAGATGACACCGCTGACAGGGATGATGAGACAGAAAGACTGAAAATTTAAGCTGTTTTATTTTTCAAGATGTTCAGAAATGAGGTTGCCAGAACGTTTTCATTCCCTTGAATGATTTAAACCACTGAAAGAGAGCCTTGAGACATAGCTGAAGTAAGAGACCAAGTCTGGGGGCTGGCCCCATCCACCAATATTGTTTCCATCCTCAGAGAAGAATTTGTAATGCTTCCAGAAATATCAGGAAGTTTGTGTTAAAAACTTAGTGACTACTTTTCAAGCACACTTACACATCTTTTACTATCAGTGACAGTGAATTATGGGGAGACAAGAAGGCATGGGCCAGGACCTTTTTTAGTTTCCCTTGACTTATAATGAAAAGTAAGGGATGAGTAAATAGCTGGAAGGGATCGTTATTGTAACACCTGTAGAAAAAAATCCTTTCCATAGATTATTTTGTATATGGTATGAAGACCTAATGTTAGTTTTCATATTTAAATCCAATATCAGACTTGCTATACTTACTATTTATTATAGTATAATATATAACACAAAATATACTTTCCCATTTTTGATATAAATACGCTTTATTATCATAGTGATGATGTACCAGCACACAATGTTTATTGAGGTTATTTTTGATGGTAATCATAATATGAACCATTCCAGTTTTTGCTTGGAATGGCAGCAGTTAGCACTACTAGATTTTCACTCTTATCTTGGCTCATGATACAATATCAGGCAAGTAACTTAACTTCCACAGACCTCAGCCTCCTCATGTGAAATTGAATGTATAAATTATACAATTACTGTATCTTTTTAAGTTTATAGAAATAGCATTATTGAATTATAAAAAACTATAAGTGACTCAGGGTATTTGCCTAAATATTTCTTCATAATCAAGCAAGTATTCATGATATTAACACCAAGCTCAGGAAGGAGAAGAGAATTATCAATGAATAGTTCAATGTTCCTATGAGCTTATATGCAGTTCATTCATTCATTCATTCATTCAACCAATGTATGAGGATGTATAATCTGCTAGACATATGAAGCCCTACATCTTACGTGTTCAATTCTGATATATATTGCTTAAGTCAGGAGTTGACAGACTTTCAAAAGTGGCCCTATTGATAACATTGTTCTTCTGAACAATAGTAATTATTCTTTTGAATGATAATAAGTGCAAAGAAGAAGATAGATGTGAAAATGAAAACTAGTTTCTTACCTTATATTGTATATTCTGGTGTTCTAAGAAAGGAACCTCCCTGATGCTGGATTCCTGTGAATCAGCTGGCTATTTGTCTAGTTGATTCAACCAGTTTATGTGAAACTACTAGTAAGTTAAACTCTGTAATATTACAAAAACAAAAATTTAGATACTACCAGGATAAATTTGATCATTTTAATGTTTCAGTTTAACAAATGAGAGAAACAAAAAGGACTAGTAAAAAGCATATGAAGAAACAAATCCAAATATGGTAATTCACAGTTCAAAGGAGAAGGTGTCTATCATCTCTCAAGAAGTCACAGACCACAAAATAATCACATCAAAGACGAATGCAAGCATTGGAAGAAATGATGCTAGTAAAAGGCACCATATGGTATAGATTCTGGGATTTGTCAGAGATGAGGAAAGAAGCTGAGCTTTTTCCTGGTTGGGTCTTTTAATAAAATAAAATGAGAGGTTATGCTAAGTATAAACCTAGGTATTTACAAAGTTTTTTTCCCATTAAGATCTTCAGAGGTATATCAGTCCTAAGAAATATTGGTATTTCTTCTAAGTACCTAATTCAGGTTAGATCGCAAATCGTATCTAGAAAGAGTGTTGAGAACATCATGCATTTAAAGTGAGTTTAACCTCATGGCTGAGCCGAGACTCCTGAGTTCAGATCGTGGCTATTCCCCTTATGGGTTGTATGGCATTTGTGAAGGTTCTTGAAGGGACTCTGTTCAGTTGACTCTGCACGGACATCATTGTCTACTGTATTAAGTGAGATGATGTGCGCATCACCCTTAGACCACTGTGATGCATAGAAGCAGTCTGTTTATGTCAGTTAGATCATTACTTGCAAGAATAAGCTACGTAGTTCTTTCCGCTGAAGGCAAGCTTAAGTGTGAATAGCAAGCTTGTCTATGGAACAAGAATGATTCTCTGCCTTCTGTTCTGTAGTGCCCATTATTTTAAAAAAGAGAAATAACAATCACCAACCTCCGACCCTTTAAAAAGTGGGTTTTAGGGGCACCTGGGTGGCTCAGTCCAGTAAGCACCTGCCTTCAGCCTGGGTCTTGATCCCAGGGTCCTGGGACCAAGCTCTGCATCAGGCTTCTTGCTCAGCGGAGAGTCTGCTTCTCCCTCTCTCCTCCCTCTCCCTGCTTGTGTTCATTTGTACTCTCTGCCAAATAAATATTTTTTTTCAAGTGGGATTTAAACCATACATTCTTAGGTGCATTTGTGTGTATGTTTGGATGTGTGTGTGTGTGTGTTGGTGTACGTACATTCATACATACATACACATATACCACTGCCTGGGAAATTGGATTTCTTGTATCTTTTAACTATTCTGAAATGTCAGGACGTAGTCAGGTGCTATGTATGCCAATGGTATTTATTTACAGAATTTATTGTTTTTTTTTTTACATTTCAAATTACTGTTATTGCTTTTTCTACTTGCAAATCAATTACAGTAACTTGTTGGCTTCAGCAAATTGAGTTATTATAAAGGACTCCGGGGCTTCATGTCAAGTAGTAATAGGAGCCCATGTACAACTAAGCTCTTCAGTGGATTTAAGGTACTTAACTATCATTGAATGAGCCTGTAGATCACCCAGTATCCACATCACAATATGGTATTCTCTTTCTCCATTCTGCCTTGCAAATGCAATAGATCTGTGTATCAGTGTATTTTGTATCTGTGTAGGAAAAGGACCTCCAAAGAAAGTTGATGGCTAATCTAGACCTAGGCTGTCCAACCAGATAGCCACTAGCCCCAGAGCACTTGAACTGTGGCTAATCTATCTGAGATGTGCTGTAGGTATAAAATGCAGAGATTTCAAATATGAACAAAAGTGAAAAATACATTAGTAATTTTTATTAAGATTACATGTATGTAATATTTTGCACATATTGGGTTATATAGCATATATTATTAAAATTAATTTTGTGGGGGGCACCTGGCTGACTCAATCAGTAGAATGTGTGACTTAATCTAGGGATTGTGGATTTGAGCCCCACATTGGGTATAGAGATTATTTAAAAATGAAATCTTAAAAAAATTAATTACAAAAAAATTAATTTCACTTGGTCTTTAAAAAACTGTAATATGGCTTTTAGAAAATTTAAAATTATGTATATGGTTCCCATTCATGGTTCCTATTATATTTTTGTTGAATAGCACTGATCTAGGTAGAATTGATGAGAGAAAACAGCTAAGAAAATAATTCTCAGAAAAATGATTAAAAGTATAAAATTTAAAGTGATAAATATCAATACGTTTTTTTATAAAATCTTTTTTTTTTAAAGATTTTATTTATTTACTTGAGAGAAAAGAGAGAGTGAGAGAGCATGAGAGGGGAGAGGGTCAGAGGGAGAAGCAGACTCCCTCCCAAGCAGGGAGCCCAATGCGGGACTCGATCCCAGGACCCTGAGATCATGACCTAAGCCGAAGGCAGTCGCTCAACCAACTGAGCCACCCAGGTGCCCCAATAACAATAAATTCTATGAACAAGTCCACCATCGTCAATAATATGCACGTTTCCCCCCCAAAAAAGATTTTTTATGGTAATTTTGGAATACTTCATGTAGTGTTCCAATCTGCAAAATTGTTGACCAAGTGAGAATTGAAACGTTAGCAAACTGGAGCAGTTAATGGAAATCAGATTCTAGGAAAGGGAAGAAAACTGAAAACATTTCTATAAAGTTATGGGGTGAAAGCAGCAAAGAGAGTATTTATTTTAATAAATTTTCTAAGAGAAAACTGTATCTTATGGTGATATTTGTGAATTCGGGGATTTGTGAAGATATCAAGGGTATAATGTGGTTTTCCCCAGCATTTTAAAATTTTATAACCTTTTTTTTAACCTCAAGACATCAAAGCTTAGAATACACTAGTTCCCTCCTATCTGTGGGGGATATGTTCTTAGACTCCCAGTGGATGCCTGAAACCATAGATAGTACAATGCCCTAAACATACTGGTTTTTTTTCCCTATAAATACATATCTTTGGTGAAGTTTAATTTATAAATTAGGCACAGTAAAAGATGAACAACAATAAAAATAGAAAAGAGAAATTATGACAATAAACAGTAATGAAAATAATTTGAAAGTTTATTTTTATACTGTACTCACCCTTCTCCTGATGATGTAAGGTGATAGAATGCCTATGTGATGAGATAAGGTGAGGTGAATGATGCGGGCATTGTGATGTAGAGTTAGGGTTAAGCTGCCATTGACCTTCTGAAGACATGTCTGAAGAAGGATCTTCTGCTTCTGTAGTTGGCCAGAGGTAGCAGAAACTGCAGAAGAAGAAACCATGAATAAGGGAGGGGCTATGGCACTGTATTAACTCTTTCAACGTTGCACAGCAATGTTGAGCTATAATAGGAACCCATACCTGTGGGATTCCTAGGATTCTCTGACAAAATGTATCCCTGAGACCTTGGTCCCCGGAACTACTCTGCAAAATAATGCTTTTATGCTCAAATAGTTTTCAGAAAAGCTGCATATTCTGTTTCCCTGTTGAATATTATCCATTCCTTGGCATATTAAAGGCACTGGGAAGTCCTGAAAATCTATTGAACTTTGTTACATTTTTTTCTCAAACTTATTTTATCATAGAACCCCTTTCCCCTTCACATGCATTTATATATCATGTATCTATCTGTACATGCCAGTACTCATCTAGAGAACACAACATGGAAATACTGAAATATATTCAACTGCTTCCTATTATCTGTCATTGTTGATTTTTATTATTAATTACAAGTGAAGGTGACTTTGAGAAAATATAAAATGTTCAGGAAGATATATCATGTGTTGTTCAGATGGCTCACTTCTAGCTTGATCACAGAATCAAACCCGATATTTAAAAATACACTTGGGTGCATTTCTTAGTTATTATATTCACAGTGTGTGATCCAGAGAGATTCAAAGAAAGCTATGTTTAGACTCATCACTGTTTCAGAGTCTGTTTTCAGTGGACATAGGGTAGGGTTTGCTTCTAATAAAATTACACTTCTGAGAACGAACTTGGGATGTGGAGAAGCATAGGCAACATAACAAATATATCATTGTCATCAGAAATGTTGAGGGGCGCCTCGGTGGCTCAGTGGGTTAAAGCCTCTGTCTTCGGCTCAGATCGTGATCCCAGGGTCCTGGGATCGAGCCCCACATCGGGCTCTCTGCTCCGCAGGGAAACTGCTTCCTCCTCTCTCTCTGCCTGCCTCTATGCCTACCTGTGATCTCTGTCTGTTAAATAAATAAAATCTTTAAAAAAAAAAAAAAAGAAAGAAATGTAATGGTCCCAGTTGGTAGTTGGTACTGATTACCTAGTAGACAAAATCCCATAATGTATTTCCTAGTTTACATTATTTTTTATTTATGACTTTTTTCTAGAAATTGTGCTAAAAATGCCATTAAGGATCATGAAAACAGACTATTGTCAAGAGTTCCTACAGCAGTGAGAAATTTGAAAGAGTTCAAACAAAAAGCAAAACCTTGTTACTTAGCTATTCTGTATTTGGAAATCGAGCATTTCTCAGAGGCACTTCTGTCTCTGGGATCTCAGAAGCTGCATACTTACCTGGAATTCCTAATTAGTCCTGATCACATTCCTATCCTGTCTACCTGGCTTAGATTATCTTGGGTTCAGAACATGATTCTCCAGTGTCCTCCCAAAAAGAAACAATTAGGAACACAGTGGTAACAGATTTCAAGTGTTAATGACATGCATTCTTCCAGCCCTGCTTCACCTGACATTCATTTTTTTTTTTAATTTATTAATTTGACAGAGATCACAAGTAGGCAGAGAAGCAGGCAGAGAAAGAGAGGAGGAAGCAGGCTCCCCACTGAGCAGAGAGCTCTGACTGGATCCCAGGGATCATGACCTGAGCGGAAGGCAGAGGCTTTAACCCCCTGAGCTACCCAGGTTCCCCTCTCCTGACATTCTTTTGAGATAACCAGCTCCTTTAGATTTGACACTTCAGTGAATCCTGAAATACACTAAACAAGGATACGAGATTACTGAGCCCTTGGTTTCCTTGTGCAAAATGTAGTTCACTAAGACTATTTCCACCAAGCCATAGGCTATAATACAGCAGAGCATCTTTACACTCATAAAAGACGGATGGGGATTGAGAACCTAGATGCTCACTTGGGTGCTGTTTGTACTGCACCATATGGCCTTGGATCCTTATCTTTGTTTTGCTGAAATAAGGCTATTTTTCTCTTTCCTCATCAGATTACAGGTTTTCGGGTCAAATGAGATTTGTTTGTGAAATAGCATAGGAGTATAAAGTTTTATTATATGATGCAGCCTTTGCTGGTGGGCATCACAGATTATGGAACCTTAAAGAATCCTTGAGAGATTGTCTTAAACATTCACATGAAATTATATATAAGACCAGTGGTTCTCCTGATTTTTAACCTATGAAACTTCCCATGTCTCTTCTCACAACGTCCCTCCCCACTACCAAAGAAGAGTAGTTTAGAGTAATGTGTTGTGTAACTTGAACGAAGATGGAAATGGAGGTGCAAGGTAAGCAAGTCCAGAAGATAGAGGATTCTCATGCCATTCCTAGATTTGAGCTAATCTTCCTATGATCTCTTAAAATTTCTCTGTGCCCTCTCAGAATTGCCTAAGAATCACTTTGGAGGCAGAAAAAAAATAACTTTATGAAATCCATTTGTATGTTCTGGTAGAATCGTGTTCATCCAAGAGAGGCATAGTCCTGGTCTCTGGAGTCAGACCAAGTTGTTCTGTTGCCTATTAGCTGATTCCTTCACTTACTAGCTGTGAACCCTCTCTCTGCTTCAATGTCCCCATCTGTAAATGGAAATAACAGTAGTACCCAACTCATAAAGTTTCTGTGGAAATTAGTGAGAGAGCATTGTAAAATGCTTAATACGGTGCCTGGCATGTGGTAAGTACCCCATAAACATTAGATGTTTACTACTTCTGCTGCTGCTGTTGGCAACCATCATCATTAAAGAGGGGGGTTTATGAATGCCCTTCACTTGTACTAATTCCTTTAAAAAAAAATACCAGTAGCTCCATTAAGGGAATATAAAAGCACTAGCGGGGCGCCTGGGTGGCTCAGTGGATTAAGCCGCTGCCTTCGGCTCAGGTCATGATCTCAGTGTCCTGGGATCGAGCCCCGCATCGGGCTCTTTGCTCAGCGGGAGCCTGCTTCTCTCTCTCTCTGCCTGACTCTCCGCCTACTTGTGATTTCTCTCTCTGTCAAATAAATAAATAAAAAAAAAATCTTTAAAAAAAAAAAAAAATAAATAAAAGCACTAGCAATAATTATAAACAACAATATGCTCTTGGCTACTAAATTCTGCTCTAACAAAACTGCAACTTTTTAAAAATGTTCTGTGTATTATAAAAATGAATAGAGAATGAATAATGGCTATTTAGGATGCCAACACTTCTGTATTCAGGGTATATATTCATCTATATATCAGGGTATATATCATCTAAGTTTATATAGATGATATTTTTTCAAGATACTATTTAGGAAACAAAATAAATAACATTGGGTAAACTCAAGATATTATTCACCAAGTCTGTGATTACACTTGAAGAGTATAATCTCAACTTTGATTCTAAGGGTGCTAAATCTCTTATATTTTCTTTTTACTCCAAGAATAGTAGTCCACCATAACTTCTGAAGTTCTCAATACATACCAATGAACAAATGAAATTCATACTTTCCTGTTTATTTTTTCAGAATATTAAAATTAATTTTCTTGATGATTAGAAGTGCACTTTTTAAATAATTTATTTTATTTTATTTTTTCAGTGTTCCAAAATTCAGTGTTTATGCACCACACCCAGTGCTCCATACAATATGTGCCCTCCTTAATACCCACCACCAGGCTTACCCAACACCCGTCTCCTTCCTTCCAATACCCTCAGTTTGTTTCTCAGTCTCTCATAGTTTGTCTCCCACTCCGATTTCCCCAACTCACTTCTCCTCTCCTTCTCCCAATGTCCTCCATGTTATTCCTTATGCTCCACAAGTAAGTGAAACCATATTATAATTGACTCTCTCTGTTTGACTTATTTCACTCAGCATAATCTCCTCCAGCCCTGTCCATGTTGATACAAAAGTTGGGTATTCATCCTTTCTGATGGAGGCATAATACTCCATTGTATATATGGACCATATCTTCTTTATCCACTTGTCTGTTGAAGGGCATCTTGGCTCTTTCTACTGTTTGGCAACTGTGGCCATTGCTGCTATGAAGTGTGCTTTTAACAGCATTTTAGAATTTTAAATATTTTCTTTAGTAACAGTATTGCTTGAATATGTAATTCTAACAAAATTTCTATCAAATGTATTCAGTATAATAAGCAAGTACCAGGAAAATATTTAGCATAAATAATGCAAAACTTGACAAAGATTACATGCCCACTTCAAATATATAATAAAAATGAGCTGCATCTTAACGATGGAGAAAATCAGGCTCCTATAAACCCTTAATAAATCCAGTCATTCATGCGCTTGCCTCATATAGGTGCAACTTATTCTAAAAATAATTGGAAGATAATTGTCAACTTTATTATAACAAAAGGGAAGACATTTCACTTTAATGATATTTTTCTGGATGATATCTTAAGGTAGGACATGTTAGATTCCCACTCCAACTTTAGATAGGCTGCTAGATTTTTAAAGATAAGATTCTTATTTTTTAGATCCATATTTTTAAAATACAATTTATTGACTCTCCCTTTTTTTTTTATTTTTAAATTTTAATATAGCTACCCATAGAACTAATACAATTTTTTAAAGATTTTATTTATTCATCAGAAAGCGAGAGCGCATGTGTGCAAGTTCCCACATGCACAAGCAGGGGGAAGTGCAGAGGCAGAGGGAGAAGCAGGTTCCCTGGAGGGGTCCTGGGATCATGACCTGAAACAAAGGCAGATGTTTAACTGACTGACTCATCCAGGGGTCCCAGGACTGATACAATGTTGATGTACCAGTCTCTGAAATAAAGTGTCAAAGAATCCTACCTAGAAGAGCTTTCAGGAATGGATCAGATTACTGGAACAGGTGGGATTGATGATTACTTTTTGATTTCACTCTGTAAAATAGCCCCTGTGAAAATGGAACACTGCCATTCACAAATATTACACCTAACTATTTTGGCTGTTAAAACATGAAAACTAACAGTAGCTAGTTTAAAAAGCACGCCCATTTGATTTACCCAGGATTTGGTTGGGGATTGTGCATGGGTTCAACAGAGCAACTGAGGCAGGCAGCTTGCTATTGACATCCTCTTCTCCCTTCTCCCTTCCATGCCCCCTGCCCACCTCCATGTCCTCAAAGCTGAAGCCATTCTTCCTGTGTAGTCACTAGCAGAATCTGCTGACATAAATTGTAAAAAAAAAAAAAAAAAAAAACGATGAAGACTAAAATGTGTAAATAAATCATTAGACACGAATTAGTGCTTTTTTTTTTCTTCTCAGGAGCATTTGCATGCTCACAGGAACTGAGCCCTGAGTAAACAGACTACATCCCTAATGGGGCTGCGGCCTGGGTCAGGCACACGGAACATCTCTGTGGGCAGCAGCCTTGGCGGGCATGCCAGATAATCATCTAGGACTAGGCTGATACTCTGAAGATGGAAAAAAACAGGAAGGAGAGAAGGCCAAAACAATTAAAGACATGATTTTAGTGTATTAAGTCCATTCTATAGGCCTGGCCTTGTGCTGGGCATTTTCAGTGGTAATTTGACTAATCCTCACAACAGTTCTGAGAAGTGGGCACTATTATTACACACATACCTTTTGTTAACAGCTCTGAAAACAGAAGTCATGTGGGTAAGGGGCCTGCTGAAGGTCATGGCTCATGGGTAGCGAGGTAGCTGAGATTTGAACCTTGGGATACCTCTCTCTGCAATTAAACTCTTATGGACTATACCTGCTTCTGACAACCACCACCAAAAATACATTTCCAAAAATATGATAATAGTCATAAATAGGGATAAAGAGAAATAATCCAAAAATAGCTCTGTTGAGGTTACTGATGGAGAGGCAAAAAGAAATGTAAGTTTCTCCCTGCCTCCCCGCCCCCCCCCCCCCCCCGCAAGGGTTCCTTCTGAGGATCACTTTCCCTGGCTGTCTGGCTTTGTGAAATTATACCTTCCCTGGTGACTGGCAGCTGAGTGTGCCCTTCTTTCTGTCAAGGGCAGCTTAAAGTTCATGGCAGAGTTTATTTGAAGCTTGTGGGTACCAATTCCAGGCAGCAAGATACTACTTTCAGAAACTAAATTAGCTTTCTTCAGAGTCACAGCAAAAAGCAATACAACAAAATTGATTACCTTAAGGTGCCTTCCCAGTTATTTTATTGCCTCTGGAGCCCATTTGTTCTTCCAGTGGTTTCACTGTTACAGAAGCTGGTCTCTTCTGTATTCTCATTTTATGAATTGGGATCATCTGAATATAGTCATAGACATCTAGTCTAGACCATTTTTCTCAGAATTACTGAGATAGAGAACATTCCAAACCATACTTGTTCCAAACAGCAGGGAATGGCTTCAGTATTTATTTTTGGACTCTTTTGAACTATTTCTATTATTTGTGTGAATACCGCATTGATTGTAAGCCTGCTTCTGTCTATTCATTAATAAGGGTACCGGAAACTTATGATAAGACCAAGGCAGTCTGATACCATCTAGGTTTTCCTGTTTCCACTTTCAGACATTTCCCCCATCACAGAAAGGTAGGTGTTAGAGAAGCAATTCTTCTTTTATCCCTGAGAGGGAGACACTTGGAATGGTACCACAGAGTCTTTAAAAAGAAGAAGGGAGGAAAAAAAAAAAAAAAAAGCCCTCATTATTATTCTACTTGTGTCTTTCTTTTTTTTTTAAGTTGATCTTTGGGTAAAAATGATGAATGCATCTTTTATGGTTTAACTCCATTTACAGTCACTGAGCATTGACCTCCACTCCCCGCCTTATGGGGGCAGAAAGTATGTTTTTTGAGTAACAAAGATTGTTAGCCACCACCATGACCCTGAGCAAGACTATGAAAAAGATACAGTTCTTCCTTGCCTTTCTTCTTTGTTCCAGGGTCTGGACACTTTGCAATCTTCACAGGGTTCTTCTCTGCAAAATGCGTGTTCTACTGTCTGAAGACTTCTACTATTATCTGATTCCCATGTTCTTAGTCCAGGAAGACAATCTGAGCCCTTTACTGCTGATATAGAGCACTTCTATTATCCCGGCCTGGGTTGGGCTCTCAGAAAACATTGGTGAATAAAGCAGGCATGGTTTCTGCCCTCACAAGCCTGACAAATGAGAAGGGAGGACAAACATTAAACTTGTCATACCAAAATTAAATGCATAATCAGATAAAGCACATCAAAGGAGAAGTAAAAAGCCCAGAAGATTTTAAAAAGGGGAGAACCATTTAATATGGGGTCAGAAAATCAATGCTTATGGGAGGAAATAATGTAAAAGCTAAGAAATGAAGGGTGAATAGGAACTAGCCAAGCGAAAAACAGAAGACAGAGTATTTTAGAAAAGGGAAAAAATACCTGCCAGTAACATTTCAAAAAGAGGTGGGAAGAGCGGGATGATTTCCATTATTCTTACTAATGAGGGACTGACTCACCAGTTTATCTCTTCTATAGATGATATGCATACAATGTAATTAATAGAACATAAGAAGGGATTTGTTTCAAGGAATAAGGAGGTGAGGAGAGAGCCTCATTAATGTTATACACCCCTGTTAATAGCGTCCTGCTCTCCTCACTGTAAACCTCATTTAAACCAATGGTGGTGTCAAGGAGTTGCTGGAAGGTACTGGTTTTCCCAGGGTGCTGACAACTAACATAAACATGTAAATGCCAAAAAAAAAAAAAAAAAGTAAATGCCTTGCAACCAAGGTATTTACTATGCAAACGTAACTTCAAGGAAAGTCCTCCAGGTGAGCTCCTCCCTCTTGTTTCCTCTAATTCCTCACATTGAACTGCTTTTGTCAGACAAGTTACCAGCCTTTTTTTTTTTTTAATTTTATTTATTCATTTGAGACAGAGAGAGACAAAGAGAGCAAAAGCAGTGGGAGAGGCAGGAGGAGAAGGAGAAGCAGACTCCCCACTGAGCAGGGAGACTGATGTGGGGCTGGATCCCAGGACCTGGAGATTATGACCTAAGCAGAAGGCAGAGGCTCAACCATCTGAACCACCCACACGGCACCCCCCTTCCAAGTTACCAGTCTTACAAGGCTATCAGACCTATGGAGAAAGGTCACTATTCAGTTTGAAACTGCTTGGAGACATAATGATTCTGTGCATTTATGTGTAAATTTTGTCCCTGAAAGAGCCCTAAGATTAGCATTAAACATATGAGGGTATCTATTATTCAGATAAGCAGCAATATTACTTTTCAGTTTGGGTTCAGCATAAATAAGTCCTGCAGGTTTAACAGTTTGCATTACATCCTTAAACAATGTATTGTTTTCATTTTCATATATTATAAATACAATTTTGTATTTCTTAATGAGATTACTGTCCTGGGATTTCAGGATATGTGTAAAAAACAATTAAGGCATTACAATTAAAGATAAATTATCCCTACCAGAAATAATCTTAGTAGGTTATTAAGTATAAAAACTGGAATCAAGCAGATCAAAGAAAAACTCCCCAAGGAGTCTTTAATTAGAACTCTTTAGGACTTGGCAGAATTGGATCCAGAATCTCTCCCTAAAAATGAACAATGCCTTGGGCCACATAAATTGGAAAATCTGAACCCTAAAACAGCATCATAACAGCTGTTTTAATTGTTCTACTAATGAGCTCAAGAGAGGCACACTCAGCTTCCTGAATTTCTTTTATAAATGAATGGTATTTTTGTCAGCTGTGGATCAGTTTTGAGGTATTCTTTTTTTTTTTTTCTTTAAAGATTTTATTTATTTATTTGTCAGAGAAATCACAAGCAGGCAGAGAGGCAGGCGGGGTGGGGGGGCGGGAAGCTGGCTCCCTGCTGAGCAGAGAGCCCGATGCAGGACTCGATCCCAGGACTCTGGGATCATGACCTGAGCCAAAGGCAGCGGCTTAACCCACTGAGCCACCCAGGCGCCCTCTTTTTTTTTTTTTTTTTTTTTTAAGTAGGCACCAAGCCCAGAATTGAGTGCAACATGGGTCTTGAATTCAAGACCCTGAGATCAAGACCTAAGCTGAAATTAAGAGTCAGATGCTTAATTGACTGAGCCACTGTGGCCCTCCCATATTTATGAGGTATTCTGGACAGGGAACATAAAAAATAAAACAGAAACAAACAGATGGACAACAAAATTCTATGCCGTTCTATGCCCCCTCCACTAATGAGAAGCAGATGATAATAATCCTTAACTGAAGGCTATCAATGGATAATTCACAAAGTTCCTTCTTTCCATCTAATTTTTAATTTAACTTTTCCCTTGTCTTCAGATATGTAAAAAAAAATAGCAATAATCCCTGAGGGAAAAGGAAGAGGATAACAAAAATTGCCTTACTGAAAAGAGATTTATGTGAAAACAGTCCGCTCACTTTCCCTTGCTTCTTTTTGACCTTGGGAACTGAATTTTCGGGTTTGTAACTGGATTTTGACTAGGAAGCACATTCTGTGGCCAAAGAAGAAAAACTCAAACTGCCAACTTTGTTGTATTCATTTTAAATATTTTTGCCAAATATTTAACACTTCTCACATTGAACTGCTTTTGTCAGACAAGTTACCAGCCTTTTTTTTTTTTTAATTTTATTTATTCATTTGAGACAGAGAGAGACAAAGAGAGCAAAAGCAGTGGGAGAGGCAGGAGGAGAAGGAGAAGCAGACTCCCCACTGATCTTTGTTACTCAAAAAACATACTTTCTGCCCGCATAAGGCGGGGAGTGGAGGTCAATGCTCAGTGACTGTAAATGGAGTTAAACCATAAAAGATGCATTCATCATTTTTACCCAAAGATCAACTTAAAAAAAAAAGAAAGACACAAGTAGAATAATAATGAGTTACCAGGACCTATAGTGGCTTGAACAGATAGGGGTTGCTTTTGACAAAGTGGCCACTGGAGGCATTTCAGCTAGCACCAAGCCCAGAGGGCCGTCTGTGCAGTTTTCTTGGTGACTGTTCAGGGCAGCAAGAGACGCTAGTGTGGCTACAGACACCATGTTGGTGTCACATGCGGTGATGAGGAGAAGGAAAAGGACTGGGGAGGAGGGGCAGCTCTAGTTGTGTCTATTCCATTTATCAGTAACACAAAAGTCTTCCTCAAAGCCCTTAAAAGATTTCAGCTTATGGCCCATTAGCTGGAACCATACCATATGGACATCTCTAATGGTAAGGATATTGGAAATTTAATATTTACTCTCTAGTCTCTATAATAAGTGCAGCAAAGATGATTGGGAGATGAAAAAGGTTATATGAACAAGACTATCAGAGGTGGCCACATTTGCTCTATATTCATATATTTCTTTCAAAGCCTTAAGTTAATTTGTTAAGGTTTCTCAAGAACAAGATGATAGAGAAGAACTAAAACCTTAATGCCAAATGCAAAGTAAACCTTGGAAAGTAGACCTTGGAACACTAAAGTGCAATGGAAGATCAACTAGAAATGATCAAAAAGTGCCTTGACACCAGATCTTACAAAAAGTTAGGTAAGCTGGTCAGTAATGGACCCTCAGGATCTCTAACTCATAATGTAGATAATAAGAATATTTCTTAGAACTAAATACTAATTACTATTAAATTAAATTAAATTATTTTTTTAAATTAAATACTAAAATTAAACTAAACACTTAGAATATTTCTTAGAAATAAAGAATAGAGAGGTAAAGTGATATGTTCCAAATCACACAGGCAGTTTTCACAAATGACACCAAAAAATTTGTGGTAAAAGATATACATTTACAAAAAAACAGATAGATACAAAATTAACAATCTGTAATTATTTAAATTATTTAAATTTTTATTTAAAAATTTGTTATTTCCAGGAGAAAAATAATCAACCAAAATAACCATTGCTGTCTTTTAGTTGTTAAGCCATGATTTATGCACTGTCTATAGGATGAACACAAGAACAAGTAAGAATTATTTGGGATATTTTAATCATATTATCCCCTCAAACAAATGATGGTGAATAAACAATTGGCTTTACTCAGTTCAATCAATGGTTTATTCAGTACCCACGATGCAACAAATCTTCTCTAAAAGAGTACTTAGGATTTGGGGGGTGAGGAAACTGGCAGAGAATGATAAATGAAATAGAAGGTTGAATAGATGGGCTATGGTTCAAGGAACTGGGAACAATTGTTGTTTGGAAGGGTGTGTATAAGTTTGAGAAAGGTTATGCTGAGGCATACTAGCATTCATTTTAGAGTCTTGCAGAATGACTTCTAGAGTCTTGGAGAAGAATGGAAGTGGAAGCAACAGACATAGGATATAGAGGTCTGTGTGTGAGTAATCCATAGTGACTGTGTTTTCCTGGAATCATAGGAAAGAAAGCTTGAAAATGACATTTGCATTAAAAAAGGCCTTCAGTAAGGAAATGGGGAAATTAACATGGGGCATTCTGAAGAGTGGTGCTTTGTTTAAAAGATGTGGCTTTTAAACTTTAAACTTTGTTTCAAGTTCTGTGGCTGCAGAACATGGTTTTTCTAAAAACTATCAAAATGGTTCTGGGAAAAAAATATTGGTGTAGGCCTCCCTAATCCATGGTTGCCATTACCACAGTTAACCACAGTCCAGAAGCAGACAATCCTCTTTCTGACATATCTTACGAAGGTCAGTTGTAGCCTAATGCTATGTCACAGCGCCTATGTCATTCACCTCACTGCATCTCCTTACATAGGCATTTTATCATATTGCATGATCATGAGAGGAAGAAGAGTATAGTACAATAAGTGAGTATAGTACAATAAGATGTTTTGAGAGAGAAATCAAGGCCACATTCACATAAGTTCTATTATAGCATGATAGTTCTATTTTATTATTAGTTATTGTTGTTCATCTCTTACTGTGCCTAATTTATGGATTAAATTTTATCATAGGTATACATGTGGGATTCAGAACTGTCTGTAGTTTCACACATCCACTGGGAGTCTTGAAATATATCTTCCATGGATAAGGGGAACTACAGCATTCTGGGATGAGGGTATGTGCCATAGAAACATATAAGTGTTACAGATTGAATTGTGTTCTCCTAAAATTCATGTTGGGATTCTAACTCCAGTATCTCAGAATGTGATTATATTTAGAGATAGGGCCCTTAAAAACATGATTATGGTAAAAAAATGAGGTCACCTGGGTGGGCCCTAACCCCATACAACTGGTGTTTTTCTAAGAAGGGATTAGAATCAGACAGGCATAGAGACTTTGTGAAGACAAAGGGAGATGACCATCTACAAGACAAGGAGAGGCTCTTCTGGAAGAAACTAGTCCTGTCCTTACCTTGATCTTGGACTTCTAGCCTCCAGAACTGGAAGAAAATGAATTTCTGTTGTGTAAGCCACAGAACTTGTGACATTTGTTATGGCAGCCCTAGAAAACTAATATAATGAGCAAATACTATTTTTGTTTAAGAAAAAGAGTAGTGAGGTAATAAACTAAATTCATGGAAGCAGAACAAAGGAAGTTTCTGGATATATTGTCTAGGTAGAACATCACTGATACTTACAACTAATGCATTGGAGCATGGAGATAAATATCAGTCATGACTGAGCTGTAAAGACTGGGGAATGGGCAAATTTAAAAGGCCAGTGGCTTGGTAGAAGAAAAAGATGGATATGGTTTCAGCTATGTTTCTGTTCAGATGGTGCTGAATCCTTACAGTAGAGGATGACTTCCATCAAGAAGTCAGAAATATGTGTCAGACATGAAGAAACTGATGAGATGGCCAAGTAGCCAATATTGAGTATAAACAAAGTGCCAGAGCCTGAACCACCAAAAAAATGAACTGTATATAGCTCCTTTTAAATAGCTGAAACAGTATGACTAAATTTCTTTATATGTTATTTCAGTGGCAGACAAAGCTCTTTGATTTTAAAGCCAAATAAACCAACTAAAAGACCTTATCTTTCTGATATCTAATGCTTAAAATTTATTTTGAATAGAAACAAAACAAAACAAAAAACCTAAAGCTTTTGTGTTTTGGTATTTCAGCACGGAGGTAAGACCAGAGAAGCAAATGCTTCATGGAAAGCTCAAGTGATAATTTGAATTCATGCAAGTATGACTATGTGAGATTAGATTCTTTCTCAAGAACATAACTTTAATAGGCATTGGGGGGAAGTGGGGAAGCACTGAGTCATGTTCCCCCCTCCTTCTGCAAGACAGTATATGGGGCAAGAGCCAGTGCCATGAGTACCACACAGAAGAGATTGCCTGGGGCCAGTTTGGAGACAACATCCAAATCATCTCAAAATAGTGAAAGGATCATATTTCCCCTACTAAAGGAAAGTTGGCTTTGATTATGTATTTCACTTCTGTGCCGTATTTTGCTTAAACCCTACCCATTGGGGAAAATAAAGAATTTAGAATTAACTTTCCAAGTCAAGAGAGTGTTCCCTGCTTTTATCTCTTGTTACTGAAATGTCCTGCTAGTTCCCAAGAGTAAAGCTTAGCTGACGTGCTTGCATGAATTGTTTATATTGTTCATTAATTAATGTGACGAACATATTAAAAATAGGACTCCTAGTTTTCATCCTGAGGGCTCACACATAATAGCAACAACCTTTAACAAAGTACTGCATTATTTATTTATAGAATGGTTTTGACTCATTTAATAATGCTCTGTAATTAATTTATAGTTTACTTTTTGGCTTTGTGCTGTTTAGCATTATGTTCCTGCAAACGAAAACATTTTCGTTGCTGTTATTTAATAGTGGGGGTTACTGGAGTGGAGGGGGGTGGGAGGGATGGGTTGGCTGGGTGATGGACAACTGGGGAGGGTATGTGCTATGGTGAGTGCTGTGAAATGTGTAAGACTGATGATTCATAGACCTGTACCTCTGAAACAAATAATACGTTATATGTTAATTTAAAAAGTAGTGAACAATTCCCTTTACTGTGTTTAACACTATTATCTCTGTAGATAAATAAAAATGTTGGTGTGGTTAGAATGACCCAAACTTGTGAGATAGCTATTTTATAATTTTTTAAATGACTACTGTATTTCAGGCAAAGCTCTAGGTCTTGGAGGAAGGATTCCAAATAAGCAGAAATTGTGTAATTGCCTCTAGGTGTTTTACATTCTTTTATGTTCTTCTTTAATCCTTAAAGTTTAAAAAGTTCAAATCATAGGAGAAAGGACCAAAATCAAAGAACACAAGATGATGAAAGAATTTTTAGAGCCACCTTGTTTTGCTCCAGGGTGAATGCAAATGTGCTCAATTATAGACATTCGATACCTAAAGTCTTATGATTGATAATCCAAGTCTTGGACCTTCAGACGTTACACTGTGTTTCATGATAAAAGATTAACCTGCATTTAGTACATTTCATTGTCAAGCTATATGTAAGTATTTCAATAAGTATTTAGATAAAAGAAAACCAGGCAGTGTAATTTCTTAGAACAATTTATTTATGAAGCAAGTGTTCTGATTAGATTTAACTGGGCCTTACAAAATAGTTTATGTCAATGCTTTTCTCTGGGCAGGTTTCTTAAGGTATGACTCCATGAAAACATTTGCATGGAACTCTGCCATATTTGCTCATCTTGGGGCTCTAAATCAACAACGCTGATGTAACAGTTGTCAAATAAGATAGGCAAAAGCCCAAGACTTTTATTTCCAGTAGGGATAGTCTCATGGAAAATTACCTTTGAATCCCACAGATGGTATGACGCCACTGGGTGTAGCCAATGGGAAAATCCTAAAGAAAGTCCCCAACCAGT
This sequence comes from Mustela nivalis, assembly GCF_964662115.1. Lineage (NCBI taxonomy): Eukaryota > Metazoa > Chordata > Mammalia > Carnivora > Mustelidae > Mustela > Mustela nivalis. The sequence continues at coordinate 93,453,446 of NC_139022.1, forward strand.
CAGTCTTCTCTGCTTCACACTCTTGAACTTGATGATGCATTCAGAATGTCTTTCCTTTAGAGGAAGATGCAGGCAGTGATTCACCTATTGACAGCGAGCTGCTTGTGGAAAGTTGGCCCAGCCACAGTAAAGGGGCAACAAGATCTGCTGAGCAGATGAGCTGTCCCTTTGCATACTGCCAGACCTATAGTTGGCTCAGATGAAAAGCTCAGACTTAGGAGGTGCCAGAAAGTGTCTGGCAAAGAGCCCACCTTTTTTCTCCATTGCAAATATTGAATTGACTCGATTCCTCAAAGAGCTATGTGCAGGTGAAAGTGAGTTCATTGTTGACCTTTAATAGCCCTGAAGTTCTTTTTTTTTTTTTTTTTTTAAGATTTTATTTATTTATTTGACAGAGAGAGAGAGATCACAAGTAGGCAGAGAGGCAGGCAGAGAGAGAGGGGGAAACAGGCTCCCTGCTGATCAGAGAGCCCGATGTGGGGATCGATCCCAGGAACCTGAGATCATGACCTGAGCCAAAGGCAGAGGCTTAGCCCACTGAGCCACCCAGGCACCCCTAGCCCTGAAGTTCTAATGAGGTAATGGATGTGAAGGTGATTTTGGAAATCACAATACAAATACAAGACACTTTTGGTTGTTATTTCAGTACCTGAGGAGAATGTAAAATTAAAGAGCCACAAATTTTACCAAGGTCCCACATGAGATAGCTTTGTTTTCCCATCTATTGTAGGCATCTAGAACATGTAGCTCACCTAGGCTGTCGATTTGTGAACTAAGTACTGAAGTTGCTTTCCTTATTCTACAACATGCCTTTGTGATACTTCCACCATCTACTGTGCATGTGGGAACTCTATGCTCTTTTTCACACAGTGTGAGACAAAGGCTAGTTTGCTTAGCCTAGTGTTTAAAGCATCATAGAATGAACTCCTAAAAAGCAGCTACACATGTATGATACCTACCATATGCTGACACCATTCTAATGTTTTATATATATTAAGTACTTTATTCTTAACAATAAACCTATGAGGTATGTACTATTATTACCCCCATTTTACAGATGTGAAAACTAAAGAATAGAGATGAAGTGGTGTGTCCCAAATCACACAGCTAGTAAACAGCAGTCAAACCTCAGATCTTACTGGTCTGTCTCCAGAGTCTATATAATTAACTGCTGCACCAAATGCTTTTAAATATTGGTTTATGACTATTGTGCTATTTCTAATAGTAGATATAATGTTATTTATGTTTCCTCTTTGTCTTCTCCTTTGGATCTAGGACCACATGTAATAGTACCAGATTTTAGCTGATAAGAGACTTCTCTGATGATCATACATAAAATAGTTTACATTTGTAGAACATTTATGTATTGATAAATGTTTCATCTGAAGATTATCTCATTTGATCTCCTCATTAGCCTTTAGAATACATAGGGCTTAATCCTCATTTTGCAAATGAAGAAACATCAGAAATATTAAACGTGGGGTGCCTGGGTGGCTCAGTCAGTTAAGTGGCTGCCTTCAGCTCAGGTCATGGTCCCAGGGTCCTGGAATCGAGCCCCATTATCGGGCTCCCTGCTCAGTGAAGAGCCTGCTTCTTCTCTCCCTCTGCCTGCTGCTCTGCCTACTTGTGCTCTCTCTCTGTGTCAAATAAATAAAATCTTTTTAAAAATTTAATAAAAAAAGAAAGATTAAATGTTTTGTTCAGCTTCACATTACAAGTTTGTAGGAGTTCTAAGACCAGAAATCAGATTTACAGCATTTTTTCCAGAATGTCATACTGTTCCCTCACTTCTTTGTCTTATAGTTTGAAAAAGAACTGAGAAGTTTAAGAGTCCTCACAAAACTGGCAAACCATTTTGTGAGGAACATTTAGAATAATTTTAGATAATTTTAGTTCTCACTATAGTAGAAGGTGAAAAAGCATTATGGTAACTGCGGACTCATCAAGTGAGTGCATATAGCTTGGTTCCAGTTTATAAATTTTCATTTTTTGGCCAGCTAATGGAACACCTTGAAAGGACACGTTTCAAGTGCTCTCTTGCTTTATGCTATTGCCTTTTTTTTTTTTTAAGATTTTATTTATTTATTTGACAGAGATCACAAGTGGGGGGGGGTGCGGTGTGCAGGGGGAAGCAGGCTCCCTGCTGAGCAGAGGATCCTGGGATCATGATCTGAGCAGAAGGCAGAGGCTTTAACCCACTGAGCCACCCAGGTGCCCCTATGCTATTGCTTTTTGAAGGTAACTCATTTGCACTTGTTTATCATCCCCTTCCTTCACTCAGCCCCAGAAGCTGTGTTGTTAATTACTGACCCAGGCAAGCCTCCAAGAGGACAAAGGCAGATAAAATTGGAGTGCTCTTTCTGTACAATCAAAATGCATTTCCATTTTTCAGAAAGAGCAAGGCATTTTTAGCTGTGAGGTTCAGAAACCATTCAGTTGTATGAGCACTTGAGTTTCTGCTAAGAATCACAAGTCAGTTTTTCAAAAAAACACTTTTTGGTATTTATTTATAGCCAGTTTCTTGGAGTACGAGGGTGTGTGTGTGTAAATTTTCCTTTCTGTATTAACATGTAAGACAGAGTAGCATAATAATGTATTTATTTATTCTATAAATATTTCTAGAAAAGTTACCAAAAGTGAAGAATAGTGCTAAATATAGTGGGAAATGTTTCGTGTAAAATTACCTTATCATAGGACCTGACACATGATAGATGTATTTATTTATTCTATAAATATTTCTAGAAAAGTTACCAAAAGTGAAGAATAGTGCTAAATATAGTGGGAAATGTTTCGTGTAAAATTACCTTATCATAGGACCTGACACATGATAGATGCTTCAGAAATACTTGTTAAACTGAATTGAGCTATCCTGTGAACTATATGTTCCTGCCTTGGTATCTTTTAAGAAATTTGAATTCATGAGATATATGAAAATCATAAAGGAATTTAAGAATCATCTCATACAGCTTTTTGATTTTAAGAGGTGATGCAGTAGAGAACGCAGGCAATTGTATGAATTTTCCAAGAACACACATCTATTTGGGAGGATACTGTTTTCATCATATTGCTGTGTTTTAGAAATTACACCTATGTCAGTGTCTATGGTACAGCACATCGTGGGAGAGGGACTGATGAATGTCCTAGAACAGTATTACCCAATGAAAATATAATGTATACCACAATTTTAATTTTTTAGTAGCCACTTTTAAAGGGTTCAAGAAAGTGAAATTTATTTTAGAATATATTTTATTTAACTCAGTATATCCAGAATATAATTTCAAGATGCAATCAGTATAAAAATTGTTAATGGGCTATCTTAAAATCTTTTGTACTAAGTTCTCAAAATCCAGAGTATGTATTATACTTTTGACAATCTCAATCTGGACTAGCCATATTTCAAGTACTTCATAGGTAGTTTCCTGTGGCCTGGGGCTACCTTATTAGAAAATATAGCCCTGGTATAACAAGGATAAAATTACTATGCTTTTTTAAAGCTACAGTATTATTATTATTATTGCTTATTTTTAAAGTTTGATTTTAATGTAAGGGCACAAATGTGAAACTCTAACTAACTGACTAAACGAGATTAAAAAATAAATAAATCAACCCCCACCCCCGCCAATGAGTAAATAAACAAATCATCAAAATACTGGCTCAGATGGTTCTACCTACAACTTCTACCAAACTTTCAAGGAAGAGGGAACTTGTACCTTTTACAAATTGTCTCATTTTACAAGTGACTATCCTCAAGTATACAGTTCCATTTACAGCACTAGTAGAAGCTTAAATTGTTAACTAATTTTTTTAATGTGACCAGACAATAATCTTAGTTATCCATTCTATCTATCATTATTTTTCACTTCCTTCTGAAAATGGACAATTAATTTTATTATTGATAAATAAGATACAACTATTTAATAGACTGCTGTATAGACCCTCCATGCCAAGTGCTTAATATTCAATTAAAAAAAAAAGAATAATAATAAGAAAAAGTAGGAAGAAGTTATCTGTCAGAGGAATCTAAGCTTGCCAATTATTTTTAGAGATTTATAGACCAAAAATAGAGGTTTTCTCTTTATTACTATTCTTCAAATTCTTATTTCTAATAAAAAATTCTGCAGAAACCGTCTACTGCATTATTCAATATTGAGTCCACAAAAAGCTAATGTAATTGCAGATTTGACTCTCACCTTGACCTTTTCTTGGATCTTTGCTCAGAGCTTAGGTGAATATGTTGGTGAGGCTTTCCTTTTTTAAGTTCGTCAGCTTTTGAAGTAAAACCTGAGCTGGCGTGAGAAAGAAAGGGAAAGGCAAGCAAGCAGCAGAACAGAAAAGCCAGGTGACATTTCTCAAGTCTTCTGAATTTGCTACAATATGATCCCTGTGATCATTTCATACTCAGCTTTTCAAAGGGCTATCACAGTTTCATTTTATTTTCTTGCCTAGGGGATAAATCAGTAGACTTTTACAGCCTTTTCTTCAAATGCTGACTCTGATTCTCTACATGGTGCCACATTAATAATGTCTTCCTTTTCAGCTGTCATCAGGCTATACAGCCTTCTAAGATTTTTTTTTTTTTAATTCTTAGTTCTTTTACAGCTTCTATATACAAGCATGAATTGTTATTAATATCAGTGGAGTGAGGAAGATAGACAAATGTGTTAGCTAGAATCCTTGTGGCTATAACAGAAAACTGTAACTCAAATAACTTAAAACATAAGCAACCCCAAAGTGGGAAACTCAAGTCACTATAAGTAGTTCAATGACATTATCAAAGGCCTGTCCTTCGTTAATTTTTACCATTGTGGAGTATTGGTGATTATATATATCTATATATATATATGTATATATATTTTTAACTTGTTCCCCCCATGACCTCAAGGTGTTTGTCACAGTTGTAGCTCTCAAATTCAGGTAACTATCAGAGGTTTGTTTTTGTTGTTGTTGTTTTAAAAAAGGATCTTCTTTTCTTTAAATCTTCTTTTACGATGGAAAAACACGTTTCCCAAACAGACTTCCTGTGTCTGATTTCTGTTCTACATCTCATTTTTCAGAATTGTATCATGTCCTAACCAATTACTAACTAATCACCTCTGTGATTAGTTGGAACAGTTCGGTTTCCTCATGGGTCTGAGACTCGTCTCCCCCTAAGTACATGCAGTGGTGTGTGGATATTTGAATTGTATTAAGGGTCTAGTTGGAAGGAGAAATGGTTCCTGAGTAGGCCCCTTCTAGAGTCAGCCACAACATAATCAGAACAATATAGGATAATAAGTGCTAGGGGAAGCATCTAAGTCCAAGATGCTATAGAAACACTCAAAAAGGACAACTAGCTAGGGTTATAAGAACAAGGAAGAGAGAGTCAGAATGGTCTCCTAAAAAAAGTTACCTGACCAGAGGCTTAAAGGGCACAAGAAGATAACAAGGGAAAGATGATGGAAGGAGAAAGAGGATATCAGATAGAATATCATGTGCAAGAGACTGTGGATTAAAAAGAACATAGTAGGTTTGGGAAATGCAAAAAATTCAGTTTGCCTAAGGTATAGAGCACAAGGGGGGCATCAATCTGAAATCAGACTGGAGAAGGATACTTGAGCTAAATAATAATAGGTCTAATAAGTCATATAGAAATTTTACTTCATTTTGCCGCAGTGGGGAGCCAGTGAAAGATTTTAGGTAGCAAATGACGTAATTAGATTTACACACACACCCCCAAAAATAAAAATCTCTGAGTGCTGTGGGAAATTGGATTTTTTTTTTTAAGATTTTATTTATTTATTTGACAGAGAGAGATCACAGTAGACAGAGAGTCAGGCAGAGAGAGAGAGAGGGAAGCAGGTTCCCTGCTGAGCAGAGAGCCTGATGCAGGACTCGATCCCAAGTGATCATGACCTGAGCCCAAGGCAGCGGCTTAACCCACTGAGCCACCCAGGTGCCCTGGATTTTGTATATGATTAAGAGTGGAGGGACACCTGGGTGGCTCAGTGGGTTAAGCCGCTGCCTTCAGCTTGGGTCATGGTGCTAGGTCCTGGCATCAAGTCCCACATGAAGCTCCTTGGTTGGCGGGGAACCTGCTTCTCTCTCTGCCTCTGCCTGCCACTCTGCCTGCTTGTGCGCAGTCTCTCTCTCTCTCTCTTTCTGGCAAATAAATAAGTAAAATCTTTGAAAATAAATAAATAAATAAATAAGAGTGGCTGGGGCACCTGGCTGGCTCAGTGGGTTAAACCTCTGCCTTCAGCTCAGCTCATGATCTCAGGGTCTTGGGTTTGAGCCCCACATCGGGCTCTCTGCTCAGCATGGAGCCTGCTTCCCCCTGTCTCTCTGCCTGCCTCTCTGCCTACTTGTGATCTTTGTCTGTCAAATAAATAAATAAAATTTATTAAAAAATAATTTAAAAAAAAAGAGTGGAGATAGGAACAGGTGAGAATCAATTACAGTAATCTCAGGGGGAAAAGTGGTGATGGGGCTGCAGAGAGGTAGATAGATTTAACGGATATTTAGGAGTTTCAACTCAATAAGACTTGGTTAATAGGACATGAGAGAAGTGGAGATCCATAATTAGATTTTTGGCAAGGCACCTAGGAGGTTAGAGATGATGTTTATTTAAGATAACAGAGGAGAGGCCAATTTAGAGGGGAGATGGACTAATTTACATTATACTTAATTACTTTGAGGGGTCTATTCTGTCTGAAATTCTAAAGAGTTATTCCTGTTCTTAGAGTACTTTCAAGTGTTAAGGGATATATTCTCATAAGTGATGTGGACCGTACTAGAGGTACTATATAATTTGTTGTTGAAGGTGCTAAGTAAAAAAAAGGGTCAGATATGGTTTAGAGAAGGAAAGGCTTCTTCCTGAGGGATAAAAGAATGGGAGAATATATGAAATTAGACAAATGGGAATTGTAGAGAGATGGGAATACTGCACTCCCTATGAGACGTGGAAATTCACTGGGTTGCTAGGACAAGTTCAAATGGGTACAATAAAATGCACTTCATATTGGTCAGAACACCTGGGATCCCAAGAGAAAAAAGTTATACATGTTACCTGTAATGACCTTTATTGCAAGATGTGTTAGTTAGCTATAGATACAGTAATGCTACATAACAACCAACCATAAAATATCAGTAGCATGAATAATAAGGCATTTTGTTCCTTGATCCTGGGTCTGCTAGTGGGCTGGGGTGACTCTGTTTTAGGCTGCAGGGTTATCTTCATGTTTGTCCCTCATGTTTCTTCTTCTTGAATCAGCAATTCCCTGAGGGCCTCTTCTTCACTGCAGAGTTGAGAACTCCCAGAGTGGCAAATAGAAACATTTTAAATTCATTTGAAATGAATTCTAATGAATGAAATGAATTCTAATAAACATTTGAAATAGGCAGTATCATTCATGCCCCATTCTATTGGTCAAAACATACAATATGGTCAAGCTCAATATTATTCAGGGAGTTGGTGGGGGAAGGGGAGGACAGGGAAGGCAGAGAATAATTTGATGAATAATAGTTTGCTGAATAACAATCTAATCTGTGACACAAGGATAGACAGAAACTTGAGTTGTCATGGGATTTGACCACCCACCACACAGTTCTGGAACATCAGGGTTCTCAGCTGGGGAGTATCCATTTGAATTCTTAGACAAAATCAGGAAAGCAACCAAATCTGAGTGGCTCCCCTTTTTTGGTCCTGTACTTGTGCTTTCCAAAGGGATGACAGGGGCTCATAAACTGCTCATGGAGCTGATTAATTATTGGTCAGAATCACAACCAGATGCTTCATGACTATCTCATGGTCACAATTAGTTTCCTTTAGTTTCATGCAACAGTATCAGTCTATTCCTCAAGGACTAGTTAGAGGTTAATATTGCCTCCCTCACCACTACATGTGAGTGATAAGAACTAAAACAATAAAAGAATGATTTCACTATTTTCCTTAATATGTAGTTTCTGGACTTCTACCAAAGGTATAGCACATTTGTAAAAGCAACACTAAGCCCTCGTGCTGGTTATTATACTAATGATGTGTCTTAATTATCTCTGCGAAAATATGTGGCCCATGGAAGTGACATAATTTTCCCATCATGGCCTAGCTAAGTTACATACATTAGACCTATAGATAACATCCAACTATGCTATCTCTAAATCTCTCCTTAATTGCTGCATAAGCAAGAGATTTTAGCCATTTTTGAGTTCCTAAGTTGAAAATATATGACTATAATTACATTAATTGACCCATACATTCTCAAGCCCCAAAAGTCTCATGGTACTTGAGTAGAACTGTGTGTGTGTGCGCGCATGTCCCATTTTTAGAAGATCATCTTTAAATATGGATACTGGTGACATAGTTATAAAATAAGCTAGGAGAGCTCACTTCTTGTCTCTCCACACTCTCCAAATCCTGCTTAGCATTTTTCTCAGTTCATTCTATGGGTTTTGTACTGCTAGCAATGACCAGTGACTCAAGAAGACCACATATGGTGAAAAAAGTGGTTTCTTTCTTAGGTGTAGTTCTGTCCTGAGGTTGCTTTTCACATCACTGAGAACAAAACATGTGTGACTGCTTTGTTCTCTCCATCCCATAGACATTTCAGAGCAAAACTCTGGCTTTTCTTATATGATTACTCTCTTCCACTGCAGACTTATTTTGTTGTTGGAGGATTTCAAGAGAGAAGAATGAACAGGGGAATCAGGAAAACAGGAAGATGAACAAGAGGCCATATTTTAAAAATATATTAATGTTTAATCTTTCACAAATTGAATTTTCCTGAGAGCCTTAAATATTAGCTGTTGCAGGGATTGTGCTTAAAAAGTCAGATCCAGCCCTGAGCATAAGTATCTTGTACATCTGAGGATTTAACACCGTACCTGTCACAGGAGGGGGTCTTAGTCAAAACCAGTTCCCCAGAGTGCTCTCCCATGGAATGGGAGAGAAGACATAGTCTAGGTAACATAGCAGATATGCTTTGAGAACCCATGAAGATGCCATGGGTTGGAGGAATGAGTGGAAGAGGGGTCAGAAGAGGATATGAAAGCACAATAGACAAAATAAATGGTGACTGAACAAGGTACAGTTAGAGTCAGGTCGTATTTAATATGAACATTGTGAGACTCTGTGTTCCGTCCCTGGGTTAAAGATTTTTCCTGCTGCGGTGAGTCCTTCAAGCAGCAGACTCTGGAAATCAAAGAACTTTATTCTATTTGCTAAAAATAAATTTATTATTTGAAAAATTGGTAGACTATTTACTTGGTTTGTCTTAAAGAAAAATTAACAAATCCAACAATTTATTGCTGCTAGGTTGGTGGATTGTGTGGGGAGTAAATAAACAAAAAGGAAGGAAGGGAAGGGGGAGGATGGAAAGAAATGAAGGAGGAAAGGAAGCAAAGGAGGGGGATCAGGAAGGAAAATATGGGCTCTAATTTTCCTGTTTTTGAAAGCCACTGTTTATCATTAATAAGTTATACCATCTAATCAAATCTTGTACCACTTTTTTCAATCTTCATGATTTAGAGTCATCACATCTCAGTGGTTTTTGGATTTTAAATATATGATTAACAATGTTAGCAGCTCAAAGGTTTTTTTTCATAGGTTGCTGAAGACAAAATATGGATAGCAAATTATATCAAATAAGTATAATTAAAAGTAAATGCTTTTAACCTAAAATTCAGTAAGTTGTTATGATTAAAAGTAATTTACCTTACTTTCCCCTTGTTTAATGGCTTCTCCTAAATAATACAGAATGTCTGTAAAGTCTGGAAACACAGATAAGTTTATATTTTCATAGACTAAAGATGTCTAAATAGATATTTAGATTAGATATTATGTGTGTCACGTGTGTTTCCAGACTAAGTGTCAAGAATTGTTCTAAGTGCTTTATATGTGTGAATTCATTTAGGATGCTTGGTTAGTATTTCTCTAGGGTTATCAACACTTTATACCTAACAAGTAAGTTTGCTTACACACACACACACACACACACACACACACACACACACACTTGCAGTTGGAATTCTGGCTGTTGTGGAATTCTAAAACATAAGAGCCCAAGATGGTCCACAAAGATTCCGAAAGATGAGTCTGGGAATGTCATCAGGACTATCCTGGCGTTTATGCGGGGGTAGGGGGGGGTGGCTCCTTACCCAACCTTTGCAGTAGTTTTACTTCATTGCTTTGTAAGTGGGGGGTGGATTTTTGTTTTATTTTATTCTTTGATGTTCCTTTTCATACCTGCAGAAATGGCTCAGGGTTTAGAAGGTATCCTCCCACTTTTGCATTTGGAAAAATACCTTTCAAAAACTGTCCAACGTGGAAAATTTAAAGTCATTGAAAATTTTTCTATATCGTTTATAAAACAATTTCAGAACAGTACTTTTTGCTTTCTCAACAGAATTTTAACCGTGCTTGTGTAAGTATTTCAAGTGTATTAACTATATCTGCTGTAAATCTAGAGACAAAACTGTATCACATACTATAAGTATAGGTCACCTCAAAAATATTGGTAACATCTTGTACTAGCACATCTGGTAATAGGCTTGGCTGATGTTTTACCCACACAAAAGAAAAACATGGTATCGTGGCTGAAGTTTGTATAGGACCAGCCTAAGGCTAGCCGTAGCTGTGTCATTTCCATGATTTCTCCCCATCAATGGAAAATTACTCTCCACTAGCTGAAGTCTACAGACTGTGAGCAAATGTCTGTTTCCTTTCCACAACTGAGTGTTTGAAACTCTTTTCAATTGGTAAAATGACCATTAAAGGTCAGAGATTTTTCATGCATGATGGATTCCATTTGCTTTGAAAGTATTATACCAGGAGGGTAGACTTTTTTCCCTGAGTTTAGAACCAAATTAGAATTCAAATATTCACAGTTTGAGTCAACTCCAAACCATTTCATTTAATTTCTTTTCCCTTGGTAAAATGATATTTTTTTTAAATGGGGAGGAAGAGCTTCTGGGGGGAAAAAAAAGTATACATATTCTCCCATACTTGAAATTAGCATGCAATCAAAGGACACTGAACACCAGTTCCACAATTGAGTTTAACTTGTCTTTCACTAGATTCTAAGCATTTTGAAAGCAGGACTTTGTTTTTGTTTTTTGTTTTTGTTTTTTTTTTAAGTACAATATCCTTCATAGTTGATAACTTTTCTTTTTCCTGTGTGTTGTCTTAACGACTGCCCAAAATGCATAAAAAGACTATGTTCTTTTGTATTCTTAAAGGAGGAATTTCCCAACTTCATGACAGGTGATAAAAAGTCATAAAAAATAATCTACATGTAGATTGATCTAAAATATTATAACATCCACAACCATCTTGTGCAGAAAGAGACTAGCCTTACATAGTTTATTTCTTAAACACACTGTTGTTAGTTACAAACATACACACACACACATCCAAAAATGGTAGAACAAGAAGTTAAAAAAATCTTGTCTTTCATTCTAATACAAGTACACAATAATTACAGTTAGCATGCTTTTATTTTATTTTTTTTAAATATTTATTTATTTGGGAGAGAAAGAGAGAGTGTGAGTGGAGAGAGGGAGAAGCAGACTCCCACTAAGCAGGAAGCCTGACACAGGACTGGATCCCAGGACCTTGAGATCACAGCCTGAGCTGAAGGCACATGCTTAACTCACTGAGCCACCCAGGTGCCCCTAGTTAACATTTTTTTTAAAACATTTCTTTATATGTTTTCTTTTTCAGTGAATTATAATCAATCTACAAATATACTTTTTGGCTCTGCTTCATTGACTATAAGAGAATTACCTTCCTTGAGAATCTTTTTCATATTTTAATGACTTCTTTGGTACATTTCAGTTAAACAATTTCAGTTTAATTCTACTGCAGGTATTCTATAGTTGCTGCCTCTCAGGGAACAGACAGATTTTTCTTTCAAAAATGAAGGACAATATAGAGAATTTTATGATGTTAGCTAATCCATGGCTGCATGTCATAAAATTCAATCTCATTTCCTTGCCAGTTTATCAGTATTTGTCTCTAGTTATGTGATGTAAGAAAGTTATCCAACTGTATTGTACCTCACCTTTCTCATCTGTAAAATGTGGATAATATACAGAGCCAGCAATGGCTAAATGTTGTGTTGTCGTTAGTATTATTTTTAGTCTAAAATTTTCTCTCATCTGACAGAAAAGACCAATCTGGGACAATGCACTAGATTTGTTGGTAAACCATGTGATTTTTTTTTTTAAAGATTTTATTTATTTATTTGACAGAGAGTGAAAAAGGGAACACAAGCAGTGGGAGTGAAATGGGAGAAGCAGGCTTCCCACTACGCAGAGAGCCCAGGTCTCTGGTATCATGACCTGAGCCAAAGGTAGATGCCTAACAGCTGAGCCACCCAGGCACGCCCCCCACCCCACCCCACCCCCGCCGCCATGTCACATTTTTTTTGAAATGTCTTCATATGTCCCAGATAAGAAGAAACTATGACTTATACTGACATGTTAACTATGTAATCCTTCTCAAGGTCTATGTCATTAGTTAACTTAGAAATTCTTCCCTTTCTCATTTGTCAAACCTCTATTATTCCAGGTTTAGTTTACATAAATAGGAGAGGTGTCTTTAAAGGAAGAAGTAAGGTCAGTGGCAACCAAAATTCCATTATGTTCTTTCATCTTGCTGCCTTCCAAGACAGGAGGATCGGACACCTTAGATGCACATCTGCTTTTTTTTTTTTTTTTTTTTTTTTAAAGATTTTATTTATTTATTTGACAGAGAGAAATCACAAGTAGATGGAGAGGCAGGCAGAGACAGAGAGGGAAGCAGGCTCCCCTCTGAGCAGAGAGCCCTGATGCGGGACTCGATCCCAGGACCCTGAGATCATGACCTGAGCCGAAGGCAGCGGCTTAACCCACTGAGCCACCCAGGCGCCCCACATCTGCTTTGATTTGAGGAATAACTGAGTGCTGAGTCAATCATCATAACAGAGGACCTGGAAATATCAGGAGGTAGAATGAATAGTTTATAATAAGCCAGTCTGCTCTCAGCTCTGAGAATATTCAGCTGCATAACCTCAAGGGAACTACATGGAAAAAATAAAAGGAAATGCTTTGGGCTTTAGAGCTTTTCATTTCCTGTAAGTAGCACATCCCCTGCCCTTCTCTACCCATGGCCCCATGTCCTCACATTGTGTCTTCCTGCTGATTCTCTGCCTGTGCCTGAGCCAGTCTTCAGTTGTTGATGATGGTAAAAAACAGACTTAAGTCAGACTTAAGTTGACTCTGTTGCCTGAAGGGGCTGTGACACTTTGTGAGACAAACAGCCTGTGATTTGAGGTGTCATATTATGCCACAGAGATGTAGGATACTATGGACCTAAAAGATACCTCCTTAATGAAAAGGCTGTTGGGGAAGCATGGTGGTCCCCTGTGTAGGTGTCACTATCTAAGTCTAGCAGTGCGTTAATTGATTTTGATAAAGAGTTGAAAAAAGTCATTAACTGGCCTCCCTCCCACTGACTGAAGAAGGCAGAGATCGCATATACAGTGGCTCTGTGCAGCTCCTCTAGTGAGTGGTATGAATGCAGCTTCTTCTAAGAGGCCAGAATAGGGCCTTCTCAAAACCCTCCTTGGCTAGGGCTTTCCCTTCTTGCCAGTTGCTGTCTACCAAGCCAGTGGGTGCTCTCAATGTCTAGACTAGCACCAGAAACATCTCCTTTGGCTGAGATGTGCACTGACCTAGGAGAGGCAGCTGGCATGTAAAGAGGGAGTATCACCAGCTACAAGGTCTCAAATTATCAACATGGCTTGACACTTGAGGAAATGGTACCTGCTGGTCCTGTAGCACTGAGGCCATGACTAGTGTTTCTTGAGGGATCCCTAAATAGATTAACTAGACTTGGAAATACTCTGGTAAGACAGCACTTGAACTTGGCATCAGGTTTTGACTTCAGTGTCTAAGGACGTGCTTTATCATTTCTCTACCTCTATCCATGTACAGGTAGCAGATATTTTCATAGAGCCAGGAAACACAGGTGTCCAGTGGTTATCCTGGCATGTGTTCTCCTCAGTCCAGTCTCTGTGCCTGCTTTCACAGTCATCATCAGTTAAGTTTGGTGAAGACCTCTTCCTCCATCCACAGCTGAAACTGACACTACCCACATTCTAGAGTTCATTATACAAAGCTGTGTGTGTGTATAAGTTAAAAAGGAGTTTTGAAAAAATTAACTGGATGTAGCCTTTTCCTCTTCCATGTAAGCCAGATGATCTTCCCACTTCTCGCTCTACCTGTGTATAGTTTGTATGCAAATCAGCAGCAAGATGGAAATGTACTTTGAGCTTTATGGTGTTTTTAACCTGCTGTGGTACCTAATTCTTTATACATTTCCTTCTTCCCCATTTCTAACCCGAGAGATACTTTCTGTCACTTGCTCTAAAACACGATCATCTATACTGAGATATAATTGACAAGCAAAAGTTGTGTGCATTTAAGGTATACAATGAATTCACTTTATATACATATGTGTACTGAAAAGATTACCACAGCTGAGTTAATGAACACATCCATCACCCTGGAGTCCTCCCTTTTTTGTGTGTGTGGTGGGATTATTTAAGATCTACTCTCTCGGCAGATTTCATGTATACAGAACAATATGCACCATAGTCACCATGCTGCATATTCCATCTCCAGAATTCATTCATACTGGAAGTGAAAGTTGGTACACTTTGACTGGCATATCTCCATTTTCCCCACCCCCTAGCCTTTAGTAATTGCTGTTTTACTTCCAGCTTCTATGAGTTTGACTGTTTTCTCTTCCACATATAAAGGATATTCTATACTATTTGTCTATCTCTGTCAGGCTTATTCCACTTTCCTTAAAGTTTCATCAATATTGTCTCTAATGGCAGCATTTCTTTCTTTCATACAGCCGAATAATATGCCATTGTGCTATGTACTTTCATTATCTAGTCATCTATCAAGGGAAATAGGTCGTTTCCTTGTCTCAGCTATTGTGAATAATGCTGCAAGGGGCATGGGAGTACAGATACCTCTTCAAGACAGTGTTTATGGGGCACCTGGGTGGCTCAGTAGGTTAAGCTTCTGCCTTTGGCTCAGGTCATGATCTCAGGGTCCTGGGATCGAGCCCCACATCGGGTTCTCTGCTCGGCAGGGAGCTTGCTTCCTCCTCTCTCTCTTTCTGCCTGCCTCTCTGCCTACTTGTGATCTCTATCTGTTAAATAAATAAATCTTAAAAAAAAAAAAAAGACAGTGTTTATATATATCCTTTGGCTATATATCCTGCACTGTAGTGGGATTCCTAGATCATGCGGTATTTCTAAGTTTTGAGGAACCTCTGTACTGTTTTCCATGTGATTGACCAATTTACAATCCCTCCCACAGTTCATAAGTGTTCCCTTTCCCCACACCCTGGCCAATACTTATCTCTTGACTTTTCAATAAAAACCTTTCTAACAAGTATAAGGCGATAGCTAACTGAAGTTTTGATTTGCTTTTCCTGATGACTAGTGTTGTGGAACACCCTTTCATGTCCCTGTTGGATATTTGTATGTCTTCTTTGAAAATGTCTATTCAGATTCTCTGCCTAGTTTTTAACCAGATTACTTAGGGTTTTTTTCTATTGAGTTGTATGCGTTCCATATATATTTTGGATATTCACCCATTTCATATATGTGGTTTGCAAATATTTTTTTTCCATTCCATAGGTTGCCTTTTCATTTTGTTGATGGCTTCCTTTGATGTGCAGAAGTTTTTAGCTTGATGTAGTCCCATTACTTTTTAAAATGTTTAATTTTTAAATTAATGTTAATTAAATTTAATTTTTAATTTTAATTAATAAATTTATTTTTGCTGTTTATTTTGCTCTTTGCCTGTGTTTGAGGGCCACATTCAAAAAATCATTACTAGGACCAAAGTCACTGTGACTATTTACGCTACTTCTATAACATAGAAAACACACTGAGTATCCAGAAAAGGAACTCAGATAATATTTTTTAAAAGGGCTAGGTTTAGTGATCATGAATATGTAAGAAAAAGTCATTTTCAGTATTTCATAAACTTATGGTTATGGTTATACTGATTCCAAATCCAAATACAGAACCCCGATATGCCTTTGTGATTGCAAAGCCCTGTATATCTGAAGCTACAAGCATTTATTATGTGGGGGTTTGAGCCGTTATCTTTATTTACCTTTTGGTCAAATATTTAAGTAATTATGAAATGTTTGGAAATTTCTTACCTTTATTTGTTCTCTCGTCTCTTTTCTTTCTCTTTCTTATATTCAAACCACCTCAAAACTTTCTATTTTGGGGGGCGTCTGGGTGGCTCAGTCAGTTTAACATCTGATTTAGACTCAGGTCATGATCCTGGAGTCCCAAAGTCCTGGGGTCCTGATTGTCAGCTCCAGGGAATGATCTTCTCCCTCTGCCGCCCCCACCCCCACTCGTGCTCTCTCTCTCTCCCAAATAAATAAAATCTTAAAAAAAAAAAAAAAATTCAGGGGCGCCTGGGTGGCTCAGTGGGTTGAAGCCTCTGCCTTTGGCTCAGGTCATGATCTCAGGGATCCAGCCCCGCATCGGGCTCTCTGCTCCGCAGGGAGCCTGCTTCTCCCCTCTCTCTCTGCTGGCCTCTCTGCCTGCTTGTGATCTCTGTCAAATAAATAAATAAATAAATAAATAAATAAATAAATAAATCTTAAAAACAAAACAAAACAAAACACCTTCTTTCTATTTCTACTTAGCAAAACGGAGATTCAAATCATACCAAAATGTCTACTTGCTCCCCTCCCCCCACTTAACATTTCAGATGGACTTTTTCCTTCCTAAGGATTTAGGGAGGAAGAGAGTCAAAAAGGTCCTTTGCTGGCCTCCAACATCTGAAGAAAATCTGTCCTTTTCCTCTCTTCAAGTTAGAATACTTGCTTTAAGTAATTGGAGATCAGAAGCCATTCTGAAACAGCTGACTTTTTAAATAATATTCACTAATGACCAATGTAATGTGAGTCTATGGTGGCTCCAGCTCTAGGTTTGATGTTTGTTTGTTTTTTAATTTTTAATTTTAATTTTTAATTTTGGATAGACCTTGCTAGAAAAGGGACATGATTTAGGCAATGACTCTGAATTTAAGATTTATTGTTGATTTGATTGACAGTATCTTTAGTGTGTGCATTTTATTAAGGATTTTATGTCAAGCAAGTCCACATACACGTAGAGGTGTGTATGTGTGTGTGTGTTTCCATTTGTGTGTTGGTTTCACATGTGAGAAAACATACTCATTTAACCCAAGCAAATAAATTGATATTTCTATTTCTTCTAAAAATAACACACCACTTACTAATATAAGATCTATCTGTATGACCTTCTAACACATGTGCAAAAATACTAAAGCATATTTTCTATTCATGTTGTAAACACTGTGAGGCTGTAATTTTTTTTTTTTTTTCACTGTTTCTCATTAACCTTCCACCTTAGGGTCCTAGTTCATGTGTGTGTGCCAGAGATTGAAAAGGCCAAATGACAGGGTGCCTGGGTGGCTCAGTGGGTTAAGCCGCTGCCTTCGGCTCAGGTCATGATCTCAGGGTCCTGGGATCGAGTCCCGCATCAGGCTCTTTGCTCAGCGGAGAGCCTGCTTCCTCCTCTCTCTCTCCGCCTGCCTCTCTGCCTACTTGTGATCTCTCTCTGTCAAATAAATAAATAAAATCTTTAAAAAAAAAAAAAAAAAAAAAGAAAAGGCCAAATGACAAAGAAGAAAGGGCATATAGAGAAGAAAGGAGGGGCTTGAGAAAACTCAATAGTTTATTAAATTAAAATGATAGCAGTTTCAGTGTTTGACAAAGAACAAATATAACAATCTCACTTTAATCAACTTCCTCCTCCTCCTCCTCCTTCTTCTTCTTCTTCTTCTTTTTAAATGTATTTGACAGAGAAAGAGAGAGACAAGAGAGAGGGAACACAAGCAGGGGGAGTGGGAGAGGGAGAAGCAGGCTTCCTGCTGAGCAGGAAGCCCTATGCGGGGCCCCTCACTTTAATCAACTTTCATTTATAGTTTCCAAGTCTCAAAACTGTTCTTTGGTGTCACAAAATAGTGGAACAACATGTTCTAGTCTAAGTTTCCCCAGAAATAAGCCCCAAGGAGTACAAGCAGTTTATTTAGAAAGTTCATATGAAAGAAATAAACAAGGGGTGCCTGGATGGCTCAGTCAGTTAAGCGTCTGCCTTTGGCTCAGGTCATGACCCCAAAGTTCTGGGATCCAAACCTGCTCAGTGGGGAGTCTTCTCTCTCTCCCACTGCTGGTCCCCCTGCTTGTGCTCTCTTCCTATTGTCTGTCAATAAATACATAAAATCTTAAAAAAAAAAAAAAAGTAAAGGAGTTTAGGGAAGTGAGGCATGCATCATCAGGCTGGTTACCACAATGAGAAAGAAATGCCCAGTCTTTCTGCAAGCCTCCGCAAGGCTGTGTGTGCAGAACTCCTCAGAGTTATCCTATCCCAGGGGTGAGGAACCTGGAGTACTTATCTGCCAACTCCCCCATCCATCACCTGTTCCTAGGGATCATTAACAACCCACTGCTTCTGTTTTATTTATCAATGAACTAAGCATGTAACTATGGCCAAAAAACAGCTCTTAAGCAGAGACTCACAGGTATTTAAAAAAAAAAAAAAAAAAAAAAAAGGAAGAAAGAAAGAAAGAAAAAACCAAAAACCCTAAGGCAAAAACCCTAAGGCAGGGAGTTGCAGGTATTTGGAGTAACTGGTTTTGAGAAGTGACCAGTTTTAAGGGTCATAGACACTGAGTTAATTTTATCTGCCTGTGTGTATGAGTGTTAGGAGCCAAGGCTTTTCTTCATTCAGTGTGTTTGAAAAAACCTATGAAGAACTATTACTGTTTTTGTATTGGTATTTTGGCATTTGAATCTGTAACACCAAAGATGATCTTAATATAGAGCAAATTTGTTTTATTTATCACAAAATTAGATGTACAGTCATGGGTTTATTTGAAGTTCTCTGTAGACCACCATTTGAAATAAGAGCTTACATAGGGTAAGATTTAAAGATATTTTTCTGTAAGCTGTTTAATTATAAAGGGCTTTAAAAATAATTTATCATATCATAAACCTTCAAAACAAAATGAGTAATCATCTTGTGAAATCTGTAGGAAATGTTTCTTAAATGTCACTCTCAATTACCACTTCTAGAGCCAAGTGGTAAAACAACTGTTTCTCTACTGGCTGAAATGTGGTTTTACCAGATACAAGATAAAATAACTCTGTGGTTAATTGAGCTTTCTCTCAATTTAGGAAGAAAAATGCAACAAGGATTTTAAGAAGTTCTCTCCTAAGTCATTTAAGCAACAAGGCAAAAACAGAGGCCTGGAATGCCAAGGTTGGAGGCAACTTGAAAAGTTCCACCCACTCCTTAGGGCCTGACTATGTTCTACCACAGATTCCTACTCAGATCTCCAACACCTCTCCTCTCATAAGTTGTCCCTCCCACCAACCGTTAAGAGCCCATTCCAGTTTTATTAAAAAGTTCTTGGTAACCCTAGTCTCTTCATCCACATTTACCAGTGGGGTAGCATTTGATATTTTGCCAGCACCTCTTCCGCCTTGTGTGCTCTTGGTCTCTACCATGATTCACAAATGAATCATGTCTAAGAGGATCTTCTCTCTTTGAAATCTTCTGACTGTCCATTTCTCGAGGCATTTTCCTTCTCCAATTTCTTATCATAATATGCATAATCTGTGTCATTAATTCATTCGTCCACTTGCCCCATATTTCCTGAGGGATTCCCATGTGCCAGGCGCTGCTGTAGTTGCTGGAGATTTAGGAAGAGATAACCCAGGCAATGTCTGTGCTCACAGAACTTCTGTCCTAGAAAGTGAGAACTACAATGGAGAATAAAAACCTTTCAGATATGGTAAGACCTACAAAGTGTAGAAATTTGGTAATATCGTGTTTTTCATGGTCATATGTCTTTTACTGTCCATCTCTGTTTTTATTATAAACTCCTTAAAGCAATACTGTTTTTATTTATTTGTTTTTACCATGGTGACCCATAAATATCTACTGATCCATCTTCCTAAGTGTGTGTTACTCTTCTAAGTAGATCCTATATGATCATTTGGGATTTGTGAGAAGTTGGATTAAATTGATATTGTCATATTACAGTAGCTATTGCAAGGAGGGACACATTTTACACTTGTGGGTGCCTTAGCCAATGTCACAGTTGGTGGATTTTCTTATTAGATTGTCACCGAGGTGTATACTTAGTTTCACTTTCAACTCTCTACCTTTGCTTCCTTTAAAATCCTCTGCGATCCCATAGTCCCTTAATTTCAATTGACCCCTCCCAGGGCAACATATCAGGCCCCCATCTCTCCTTTAGAAAGATCTGAAAGCTTAAATCACCTACTTAACATTTAATTTCACTTTCAACCCTGTGTTGATCTTTGTGATGGACATAAAGAAGTCTGAGTTCCCAGTTAATGAATGCTCTGAATACAGTGCCCAACAATGACACCTGATGACTCCAGTTAAGTGAAAAAGCATCTGTTTATCAGCACAGAATTCTTCCCTTTGAATCATATGACAGCTGACCCTGTCTTACCTAGTGAATTTAACCTTTTTTTAACTGCTGATATGTGCATGTGCGTGCGTGCGTGCACACATTTTACTGATCAGTTAGTGAACCAGTTTCTAAATTCATGTTTGGCAACATCAACATCAATTATATAAAGGAATAGCAGGGTCCAAAGAAGTTAGGCTTCTCCAGACATCAACTTACAGCTACAAAATAAAGAATAATTTTAAATACTTTAGAGGGTTGTTCTGAATATGGGAAGAGCAAATGTCCATAAAAAACCAAGTAGATAGTAGCATTGAATAAATGCTAGTTTTATTCCACCTTCTCTGGTTTCTGTAAACAAATACTCATTCAACTTGTCACTCAGATTTTGACTAATGATTAGCTAATGAGTTACAATACAGTTTTGTTTTGTTTTTTAATTAAGTCACTAGGATTGGTTGGTTTTATGCATGGATGGAATAGGCATTTGACATTCCATCACAATTTTCTCATTCAAACATTTCCTCATTAAAGGCCTGGAATGCTTATCATTGGAAATTCTACTTTGTTAGGTTATTGTTATTTACTATGTGTACTATTAAAATATAAATAGCTGATAGCCTGCTGATGCATTTGTTACTTCACATAAAGGAGTTTCTCAGAGATTAATAAAACAATAAGTCAGTGAGTAGTCCTGAGCAGCGATGTAAAGAAAATCTGGTAATACCACCACCACCCGTGCCCCAGACTTATTTTGTTTGGCTTTACACTATTGGCCAGACAGATTTTTTCAGAGTTTCAGTTAGCACCAATATTTAAAATGTGAAGATATCTCATATAATTTCAAATTTCTCTTTATAAATGAAAAAAATTGGTCACATTGGGCTCTCATTCCTGAGGGATTATCCTACTATCTGAAACTCCTCAAATTGCTCAGTGATCCTTGGCCTTGCTTTCAGTGCCTTCTGAGAGAGGCGAAGGAAAAAAAGTCAGGGAAGGATAATACTATTTTTATAGTTTCTGCTCATATTCATTTTTTTTTGGAATGCCTATCATTTTCTGTCAACATCTGATTTTTTCTGGATTTCTATTAGCCTTTAGTGATAACTACATGAAAATATCCAACAGACAAAAAACCTACAACAAACTTTTTAACATTCTTTTTCTTTTTTAAAAAATTTTTTATTTTCTATAAACATATATTTTTATCCCCAGGGGTACAGGTCTGTGAATCGCCAGGTTTACACACTTCACAGCACTCACCATAGGACATACCCTCCCCAATGTCCACAACCCCATCCCCCACTTTTTAACATTCTTAATGACAGTCACAAAATGCTATTTTTCATTTTATCCAAAAGTGTCCTATTAAGCTGTTCCTAGTTTTTATCCTTAAAAGACAAAGACAGTGTCTCCCCCTCTAGAGCTATAAACACACTTGAAACATAGGAATCATAATAATACAGCAGTGATCACTTTTATTCATTCCAGAATCCTAATAATGGAAGAAAAGGGGGACACCATCTTCTTTACTAGTAAACGTTAACATTTATTGAGGTCGTGACTGGTTGCTGGGCACTGTATTAAGTATTTTACCTATAACCTCTAATATAATTCTCCCAACCACCCTGATTATACCCATTTTACAACTGAAAAGACTGAAGCATAGAAAAGTTAATTAACGAGACTGGGGGTGGGGACCATGAGTGTGAGTGTTCCTAACCACTACTCGGTTGATACTGCTTTCTCTGTGCTCCATCTTAGGCTTTTGGGATTTATTTAAAGATGAAAAATATAATTGTATCATCTCATCATTTGAGAAACAGAGATAAGATCACCATTTTGGGTGATACCAAAGGTATAGCTCACACTGTGACACAAGCCAATGTATACCCCGCACACACATGCGGTAGCCTTGCTCAAATCACCCCTCACACCAAGGACTTTTCCTCTTCATTCCTTTAAATGATTCTTAGTGAGAGGCGCCTGGGTGGCCCAGTCATTGAGCATCTGCCTTCGGCTCAGGTCATGATCCAAGGGTCCTGGGATGGACCCCCAAATCCTGGCTCCCTGCTCTGCCAGAAGCCTCCCACTCCCCTTGCTTGTGTTCTCTTTCTTTCCTATCTCTCAAATAAATAAATAAAATCTTAAAAAAAAAATGATACTAGCTGTCCCTGAAAAATAGCTTCTACTTAGGTGTCTCCTCATGCTAGGAATCCAAGAGCAACATTAAGATTTTACAGTTAGTTTTACATCATCTTAAGACTGCTGGGCAGTTCCTCAGGGGGGACTGAAATCCTCTGTAGCTATTTCTTCTGCTTCCAGGCATGTCAAGAAATAGTTGAAGACAAAGTTCTCAGAAATGATCTCTGAGGAGTTGGAAGCAGGTGGCTTACAGGTTCTTTTCTTTGAGATGGACAAGTTGGGGCAGTAACTTTTCCATGCCCTTGTAGAACTTAGTATAAAATAGTGATTCACCATCCTCTGGCAGAATGCATAGTGACCCAGTATGTGCCCAGGCTGTGTGACTCCCATTGAGGGAGGAGAGTCGCTCAAGCATTAAAATTTCACCCAGTGGCCTCTGCACATGCACTGACCCAGTTACAAAAGGGCGAGAACTCCTCAGCATTTCTGAAGCCATATTTTTTCCATTATAGGACTCTTTAAGACAACAACAACAATGGAGATAAAGAATTTGGTAATTGAAGCCTCTGTTGAATATCTCATGCTGTTTCAAAACACTTCATCCCAGTCATCCCTAGAAAATGAAGTCTACCTTGGAGGAAAAATATTGACCATCCTCACTGGGCCATCAAGCAGAATGGGAGTCAGGAAGTTTAAACTTAGATACATCTATTTCACTTTGTGCAAAAATCTGTTCTTCATGTTTCAATTTTCTCTAATTGAGTAGAAATACAACCCCGGTTGTATTTCTGGGACTGAGTGAAAATAAAATTGGCCCTCATGGGGGCTCTAATACTTCCTCCTCAGTTATGGGGACACTGCTTGCTTCACAGTCACTAATCAGGTATTTTAAAGGGCAATTTAACACATTATTTTGCCACAACCATACAGTGATACTGTTGTTTTAGTTTGTTCTTTCAAGTACCCAAACACTGAGTTTATTATCTTGCCATCTTATGTGTTGAGTTATTATGGAGAAAACCTTAAGGAGAGTAATATTTTTCTTCCCACTTTAACTAGGAGGTTCTCAATAGTAGCACCCTGTCTCGTGCTTTTTCATCACCTCTGATATCTAGTATGAGCTAAATTATGAGTAAGTCCCTGTGGGGAATGCTCCATGCTTCACTTGGCCTCACTAGCAGGAAATAGTATACTACCTGGAAATATTCCACATGCCACCTTGCATGAATCACTTTTTTTTTTTTTTTTTCAATTTTTTAAGATTTTTTTCTTTATTTATTTGACAGACAGAGATCACAAGTAGGCAGAGAGGCAGGCAGAGAGAGAGGAGGAAGCAGGCTCCCTGCTGAGCAGAGAGCCCAATTCGGGGCTCGATCCCAGGACCCTGGGATCATGACCTGAGCCGAAGGCAGAGGCTTAACCCACTGAGCCTCCCAGGTGCCCCTGCATGAATCACTTCTTATGAGAATTCCCTTTCCTCCCAGATCCCATTCTCTGGGACCCTATTGTCCATGGAACATATTATGGTCCTCAGTGTTTAGAGCATTGGGCTTTTTTATGGGCCTAAGAAGCTATGTGATAATTGAAAAATGAAGCAATTGACTCCAAAATTGAAAAATGAAGCAATTGACTCCAAAATGTAACTGACTTCAAAATGCAAAATTAAGATTAGAGTTTAATGATATAGTCAAAGTATAATCTGTCAACTTCAACAATTGTCAAACAAGTTATTCAGAAAAACCTTTAATACATTTGGGGAAAACTTGTGGGTTGACTTTTTGTCGTCTTGCAAGTATTCTTGAGTATACTGCGTGATTGCAGAGAAATTAGGACTAATCATTAGTTAAATGAATTTAATATTAACCAAGTAGTATTATCACTATTATTATTATTTTAACCAAGTAACTTTAAAATCAAAATTATAAAGATCCTTTCCAGATTTTTATAGCAAACATACTGTAGAATGTGAGAAGTGAGTCCATTTTAATTTGTTGGCTGTGATGGGAGGGGCTACAAAGCTATTATATAACAGCCTTGCCTAAGCTACTACCTATCTGCACAATTGTTCCTTTTAAAATAACTTTTTAAAATTTTATTGTTATTTTTAAATGACTACATTTTAAATCAATTATAATTTAGAGTTACTGTGAGGTAACTCTTAAGGAAAAGATTAACCATCAGCAGAGAAGTCTTAAAGTCAACCAGAGAATAACTTGGGTCTTGGGGGAATCTTACAGAATTGTCAGCTGAGGGGGTGCCTGGGTGGCAGTCTTTTAAGCATCTGCCTTCATCTCAGGTCATGATCCCCGGGTCCTGGGACCAAGCCCCACCTTGTGGGTGTGTGTTGAGGGGGTGGGGTCCCTGCTCAGCTGGGATTCTGCTTCTCTCTCTGCCCCTCTCCCCCCAACACTCCTGCTCTTTCTCTCAAATGAATAAATAAAATCTTTAAAAAAAAAAATTAAAGAAAGAATTATCAGTTGAATGAAGTTCAGCTTAAGTTTCATGGACTTGGTTGGGGAAACTTTCATATTCTCTACCCATATGGAATAACAATTTTCCCTGAAAGTACAAAGCATTTTGGCATTATTCCAGCTCATTTGCTTTTAGCTTTCCATAAAGCAGTACCTGACAGTTGTTATCCTTAAGACTCAACTATTTTGCAAAAAGATCAAACAAAGCACTCTCTTTAAGAACACAGGGAACACACTAGAGTAGTTCCTCTGAAAAATCCCAGTACTGTGTTGTTTGCAAGTATTTTTTTAGAGTTCACTGCATGCCTGGAATGAACAGCCTGTCTTTCTTCCTAGAAGATTACAGATTGATACACAAGGTCCAGTTAAATAGTGTCTAAATTGCTTTCCTATCCCTTCTACAGGAGCTATGTGTCCTAAAAACAAAATTTAACTTTAAATATAACATATCTACAGAAATTTTTCTTGGGTGAGGAAGGAAAAAGTAGGCTTAATTTTGAAAAAGGAATCAACATAGTAAAATAATGCATTTCTTTTTCTAAAATTACTGTTGAACAACACATTTATTTATACACATGCAATTGGGCATGTGGATACTTGAAATATTTGTAAGTTTTAGTTCCTAGAATAAAAATAATGATTAATTTCTAATGATTTCAGTGTCATGTCTACAAAAACAAAACTGTGTTCAGGGGTGGTAAGTGTATGCATCCTGTCGAATATGTCTAACAATTGCTTAAGCAAGTTAAAAAATAATTCTCCTTTTGAGATGCTTTTTACTTCTTGAGATCCTCGTTTTCCCCAAATGATGTTTGGCTTTTATAAAAGACAAATCTAAGTCCCAGCTTAAAGCCCTGAGCATGTTACTTAACATCTTAGGAACTTTAGCTTCCTCAACTGAGGAAATTATAGTACCTATCTTATGAGTCTATTTTAAATATTAAATGACATGCCATGTGTGCAGAGCCTCTTACCTTGTGCCTGGAATGTGATGAGGCTATTGTTTTTAGATTCCTTCCTCTGGAGCCAGAAGGCCTGAGCTGTCTCTGGTCTGGTTCTCCCACTCCACTAGCTGGGCAAGCACTCTCTCTGTACTTGAGTTCCGTCATCTGACAAAAGAGTAGATAAAAGCTTCACGTGATTAGCATACAAGTGAATGCGGTAACATGTGTAAAACATTCAGTGACTCCAAACAGGTTTTCAGAGCACTGGCCAGAATGTAGTTGTCCCCTTCAGAGGCACAGACATTTCATTTGTAGGCTGGCAGGTCTCCTGAATTGGGCAGATTTTATAAGATGCTATAAGCACTCTCCTATTTCCCTGCCAAATGTGGGGAAACTCTTCCTGGAAAAGTAATTCCTTTGAACTGAGCTTCCATAAGGTCCCTAGGAGAATTCAAATACTCTCTGTGGATTAAACAGTACATTACCTAATATTTTCTCCAGATTAAGGCTGTTTTTCCTAAATATTTAGGAAAGAAACTTCCTCTCTCTCCTTAACAGTAATGCTCAGGTCTGCTCAGAGCTTGCCAACGACTTTTCCCAGTGTATTTCTTACCCTGCTCCTTTTTCTTTGGGAGATAATTCTTATTGTAAGGATGTAGGAGCTCTGTTTTGGCAAAGAAGGTGTCAAGAGTAGCTCTCAGGGATAGAGGCTTATGAAAAAGAAAACAGACAAGACTCAATTTTTTGAAATTCCAGCCATGAAGCAAATGCCACAAAAGGACACAGGAAGAAAATCTGTAAAAGGCTTATTTACTACTGTTGACCAAAGATTTATTCTGTTGTTAAGCAAACACCCTGTGAGGCAGATATTGTGCTAGGTACTGTGAATACAAAGGTGAATAATGTCCTGTTTTCAGGGAACTCACATATCTTGGAGGCCCAAGTGTCTCTTCGGAGCCTGGCAACTGGGAACACGTGGATGGGAAGCCATGATCCTGTCCCCTTAGCCAAACGAGAGGCTCACACTTGAGCATTAATCAGCACCCTAGTTGGAATTAGCAACAGCATCTAGAACTTTGCTTAGCCCAGGACACCTCATTCAAACTTCAAAGCAGTGAGACTAGGGGAGTTGACCCTGAGTTAATCGCTGACCAAAAAAGAGAGGAAAACGGAAAAAGAATAATGCTGCCATAGAAGCATGTGCAAAGATCTGAAAGTGATAGCATGGGAGTGCAGATAAAGCAATGTTTTCTCACTCATCCTAAAACAACCCTAGGAGGAAGGGAGGGACACGTATTGTCCCATTTTTAATTTTATTTATTTATTTAAAAATGATTTTACTTATTTATTTGACAGAGAGAGATCACAAGTAGGCAGAAAGGCAGGCAGAGCAGCAGGGCGGGGGTGGGGGAAGCAGGCTCCCCACTGAGTAGAGAGCCCAATGTGGGCCTCAATCCTAGGACCTTGGGATCATGACCTGAGCTGAAGGCAGAGGCTTTAACCCACTGAGCCACCCAGGTGCCCCTGTCACATTTTTTAGAAGACAGTGTTGAGCCTTAATGAGATTAAGTTCTTTTTGAAAGTAACACAGCCAAAATCAGTAGCTGTCTGGGCAGTGAATAAGGAACTCCGATGTCCCTATGATTTCCAGTGTGTCCTGCCATACATTGTGGATACATCACACCCAAGTGAATCACCGTCATCATAAAAATTAACCCAAGATGTTCATAGATTGGATGAAGCCAAGGAGACAGAACTTGTAAGTTTGCCTTGGACTTACATGGCCTTTGCTGCTACTTGTGTTAGATTTCGAAGGAGGAGGAGAACACTTACTTGCAGAGAAGGGAGAAGAAGATGCAACACTCCCCAGGCAGGAGAAATAGCGCAGGCAGATTTGGCGCAAGACTTGCACTGTTACATGGCTGCCATACTAGTTTATGAAAAATTAGTTATTAAGGGCCAGACTGAATGATAAATTGCATCCAAATGGTAGAAGTTTTCATTTAACGCAAAGAGATAGTGGCCCTGGATTCTATAGGGAATGGGAATCTCCTGAAGGTTTTTAAGCAGGGAGTTTAACATTTGAAGGCTTGTGTCTGAAAAATAACCCAGAGACAACGCAGACACTAAATCTTCAAAGTCTGAGTGGGGAGCGGGGAACTATTTACAATCCATTGTGTAAATGAAGTCAGTGGGTTGGGGGCAAAACTAACATGAAAACACAAAATAATTTTTTTGATTCAAAGTATTGTTGTATCACATACTTCTCAGTTTTAAAACTGCTTTTCTCCATACTCACTTTCTTTAAAAGTGAACTTTCTTTTAAAATTTATCTTTAATAATACGTATTATTTATTGAGCCCTTAATATATGCCAAACACTCTGCCAAGGTTTTCAGTGTCTCATTTAATCCTCACAAAGTCCTATTTTATCTGTTTTATAGTGGAGGAAAAACTAGGGCTTGGATAGGCTAAGGAACTTGTTCAAGGCCAAAAAACTGGTCATTAGTGGAACTTGGGTTTGCATGCAGGCAGCCTGACACCAAAGGCCACTTTTCTACCTGATCCTGTATGCTCTCCATAATTAATATACATTAAATAGCAGATCTTTTATATTAAACAGAACTTATTTGTCATGTGGTCAAGGAGAAATTGCTTGTATTGCCTAGACTATTTTACCATTACTTTAAACATAGGCAGGAGAAAATGTTATCACATAAATGTAAATTAAATGGGCCCAATGAAAGTTTGCTTTCTAATAAATCAGTTTCTGCATTGTCTTGCATCAGGCGTTAAATTATCATTAGAGCACATTCTGTGTGCACACATTTCTGGCAGACTATTTTCCAAATCCTACTTTAATGAACACCTCCATTTGCTTCACAATATTACAAAATGCTAATGTGGCAGTGTGATTTTTCCAGTTATCCTGTCTCTTTCAAAAAATCTAAAAATGGTATTTATAAATATAATTTAATTTTAGAATATTACTTTATCTCTTGGGTTAGGTATAGTTAGGAACCACTTGATTTAACATTGGGGTTATTATAAATTTGAAATCAGAACTAAAGTTTTTGCTTTTTTAAATATTTTTTTAAGTTTATTCATTTGCTAAAGACAGAGAGCACAACCACAGGAGGAGCAAAAGGAGAAGCAGCTTGGGACTCAATCCCAGGATCCTTGGGATCATGACCCAAGCTGAAGGCAATCTGTTAACTAACTGAGCCACCTAGGAGCCCCTCAGAACTAGAGTTCTGACATGGCTAGTCTGGCTATGCACTGATAACGTTTGTATATATTGAAACAAAATAACAGATAAAGGGATGATTTAAAAGGAAACACACCAGATGTTGGTCAAGGCCGATATTTTTGTTCTCAGTTTTGTGACTATGTAATAGCAAGCAATACTTTATAAAGAATCAGTGCTGAATTATCAAGTACATTGATTTCTTGAAGTGAGAATTGTTGTCTTAAACTTTTTTTCTAATGCTTTTTCTCTTTAAGAATGAGACATCTAGAATAAGACTTGCTATCAGATTTTAAATCTACCATTAAAATTTAATCTTCCTGATTCCTCTTATGTGAGGTATCTAGAGTGATCAAATTTAAAGAAACAGAAAGTAGAATAGTGGCTGTCAGATGCTGGGGCGAGTGGGGAATAGAGAGTTCACTGTTTAATGGGTACAGAGTTTCAGTTTGGTAAAATGAGAAAATTCTGGAGATGGATGGTGGTTATGGTTACACAACAAATGTGAATGTATTTAATGCCATTGAACCGAACCTAAAAAGGATTAAAACATTAAATTTTATGTTACATATATTTTACTACAACAAAAAATAATCTTGACCCATGACTTATAGAGAACCAAAATATATTTAGTCATTTGATAAAAAGAATTTTTAATACTTGGGCTTTGATGGACATAGCCAATTCCTTTATTTTAAAGTAAAACATAGATTTTTAACTTGTAAATGGTGGATAAAAGACTTCCCTGCTTTTCCCCATTTTTTGCTAAAAACATCACCCAAATCAGTAATTAGTACAAGAAACAAGAAAGTAGAGCCTGTATTTGCGGAAACTAGGAGCTATGTGTAACTTCAAGCCATGATGAATAAAGATAGAAGTGGATGGAGAAGTAGCCAATGAGTTAACCAAATAAGGGTAAAATACTGAAGACAAGTAAGCTGAGCTGCCCCTAGGACCCCAGGAAGTACTTTGGGAGATGAGCAAGCTCTGAAAATAGGGAATATATAGAAGTATGTATAACATATACTTATCTGCTAGCCCTCACTCTTTCTCAGTATAGTCACTATACCTCACATCTCTCCTAAAAAAAGACAGATCATCTGGAATAATTGGCAGAGGGTAGAAAGAGGGATGACTATGCAAACAGAAGGATTAAATGAACATCTGCAAACTGATTAGCAAGCTCTTAGTTCCCTTCTCTGCCCACACCAAAATGTGAACAGGCAGATCTGTATCCATCTTTAAAAAAAACAAGCTACCCCAGAGGAAGGAATCTTCCAGTGATATCTGGGGTGCCCAGGTAGAATGCTTGCTCCCAGGGCACAAGCCCCATCTATGCACCCAGAGCTTCCCATCACCTTTCTAAGGCCCACCTCCATTTATGAACTGGGTCAGGGATCAATGCAGGAGTTTGAGGCTCCTGCTCTTATCACTATTTGCATTTCTTGAATAACATTCAAATATTTAGTTAAAAGTGAGGTTAAATTTGCACAGATGCATTTGAGAATCAAAAAGAACCTGAAGAGGGGTGCCTGGGTGGCTCAGTGGGTTAAAGCCTCTGCCTTCGGCTCAGGTCATGATCTTAGGGTCCTGAGATCGAGCCCTGCATCAGGCTCTCTGCTTGGCAGGGAGCCTGCTTCTCTTCCTCTCTCTGCCTGCTTGTGATCGCTGTCTGTCAAATAAATAAATAAAATCTTTAAAAAAAGAAAAAAAGAACCTGAAGAGAAACAGGGGAGGAACAGAAGAGATAGAATACAAAGGGAATACTACATCACTTATGAAATTTTGGGTTACATCATTTATTTGATCCCTGCAGTGGTTTCTTCATCCAATATTTTGAATTAATACTAAGTTCCAAAAGTCAATTACAAAATACATTTTGTTTCTACATTACTGATCCCATGGAGAAAAGTTGGATTCAGTTTTAAAAAGGGGTTTTCTGGCCCCTCCCGCAATGCTTGACCCTGGGATCCATCCGACTTGCCTGCCCGCCATGGCCGACAAGGAAGCAGCCTTTGATGATGCAGTAGAAGAACATGTGATCAACGAATTGTACAGAATATGGAAAAAGAACACTCCGTTTCTTTATGATTTGGTGATGACCCTTGCTCTGGAGTGGCCTAGCCTAACTGCTTAGTGGATTCCATGTGTACACAGACCAGAAGGGAAAGACTTCAGCATTCATCGACTTGTCCTGGGAACACACACATCGGATGAACAAAACCATCCTGTAATAGCCAGTGTGCACTCCTTAATGATGATGCTGTTTGATGTTTCACACTATGACAGTGAAAAAGGAGAATTTGGAGGTTTTGGCTCAGTTAGTGGAAAAATTGAAATAGAAACCAAGATCAACCATGAAGGAGATATAAACCAGGCTCGTTATATGCCCCAGAAGACTTGCATCATTGCAACAAAAACATCATCCAGTGATGTCCTTGTTTTTGACTATACAAAACGTCCTTCCAAACCAGACCCTTCTGGAGAGTGCAACCCAGACTTGCATCTCCATGGACATCAGAAGGAAGGCTATGGACTTTCTTGGAACCCAAATCTCAGTGGGCACTTATTTAGTGCTTCAGACAACCACACCATCTGCCTCTGGGACATCAGTGCTGTTCCAAAGGAAGGAAAAGTTGTGGACGTGAAAACCATCTTTATAGGGCATACAGCATTATTAGAAGATGCTTTCTGGCATATGCTGCACGAGTCTCTGTTTGGGTCAGTTGTGATGATCAGAAACTTATGATGATCTGGGATACTTGTTCAAATAATACTTCCAAACCAAGCCACTCAGTTGACACTCACACTGCTGCAGTGAACTGCCTATCTTTCAATCCTTATAGTGAGTTCATTCTGGCCACAGGATCAGCCAACAAGACTGTTGCCTTGCAATATCTGAGAAATTTGAAACTTAGGTTGCATTCCTTTGAATCACTTAAGGATGAAATATTCCAGGTTCAGTTGTCGTCTCATAGTGAGACCATTTTGGCTTCCAGTGGTACTGATTGCAGACTGAATGTTTAGGTTTTAAGTAAAATTGGAGAGGAACATACCCCGAAGATGCAGAAGATGGGTCACCAGAATTGTTGTTTATTCATGGTGGTCACACTGCTGAGTTAACTGATTTCTCCTGGAATCCCAATGAACCTTGGGTGATTTGTTCTGTATCAGAGGACAGTATCATGCAAATGTCGCAAATGACAGAGAACAATTATAATGATGAAGATCCTGAGGTAAGCATGGATCCAGAAGGACAAGCATCCTAGATATGTCTGCACTTCTTGTGATTTTAGACTCCCCTTTTTTACCCTCTCAACCCTGAGATTGATTTAACACTGGTTTTGAGACACAGACCTTGTTTGGCTATCCCTTTATGCTAGGTACCGTCAACAATCTTACTAGCCCAAACAGAGGGAGTTTTCTGAATATTAACTGGGGGACTTGATTCAGTAAAAGCACAGACTTGTATTTACATTTTCTTCAGGAATTTTCTAGAAACAAAGGTCTAAAGTAGCCACAGAAAGGGGAATATATTGTGTGTGGTTATTTTTCTTCTTCAGCTATATCCCCAAGTTTTTCAGACTCCTTTTTTTTTTTTTAAGATTTTATTTATTTATTTGACAGACAGAGATCACAAGTAGGCAGAGAGGCAGGCAGAGAGAGAGGTGGAGGCAGGCTCCCTGCGGAGCAGAGAGCCCGATGCAGGGACTCGATCCCAGGACCCTGGGATCATGACCTGAGCTGAAGGCAGAGGCTTAACCCACTGAGCCACCCTGGCACCCCCAGACTCCTTTAAGTAAAGGCTAAAGTGATGGAGTAGAGACAGGTGAGGTAGGTGTCTGAGTCATGAAGTATAAATAAAAAAAGATGCTATTTTTATTCAGGAAACTGGGGGAGATTCAAGTCATATAAATTCCTATTCTAACATTTTCACACCTGACTTTCCAGTATGCACATTTTCCTATGTAAACCAGTCTCCTCTGTTTCTTCAGTTAAGTCAAAACTATGTGTTCCTCTTTCCCCATATATTTTTGCTTGTTAGTGTATTTCTTGAGCTGTTTTCATATTTCTTTCCTTTCTGTGAAATTGTTTAAAAAAAAATTGGGACCACCAATTTGTAAAGATGTATGTTTTTACGTGACAGTCATACCACAGGTAGACTGTCCAGTTGAGTTGAGAAGAGTGAGTTGATTGCTTGTATTTGTTTTTAAAATTAAATTAATCCTGGATTTTTTTTAAAAAGGTGGTTTTCTGCCCTTTTAGTAGAAAATGTAATTTGTTGACAAAGGTTTAAATCCATACATTATCAGAGTTCCCACATATTGTTACCTTTTAAAGCGATCATTTGTTAGTCAGTATTACCTAATGAGGCATCAAAATGCCAACTGTTGTGTAGGTAACAGCAGAACACCACTACCCATGTAATGGGTATGGCTAAAGATCTTATCACATTTTATGGCTAACAGAATTGACAGAATGTTCTATATACCTTCATCATAGTCTTTATGAACCTAAAAATTAGAAACAAGGACTGTGAGCTAGATTATTTAATCCTGGGTATTTTTAAAACTCTAAAATTTACTGGCTATTAAATATGTCTATTGTTACATCTGTAACATACACACTATTTTTAATGGATCTTTACTCATTGCCACTGTCTAGCTGGAAGGGGATAGTAGTTTATTAATAGTATCAAACAACAGAGTAGCTATTTTTAATCTCCTACCTTCTTCCTCCCATCATTCACGGGCCCACACCCACCCCCACACAGCCACCACCCTCCCCCTCAACACCCCAGATACATCTGGATACAAATACTTTTTCTGCCTCCAGTGATGGGACTGTGAACAAATCACTGGTTTTATTTATTCATAAAATTAGTTTTATAACACCTAACTTATAGAGTTGTTGTTATAAATAAGTAATAAAGTATACCTCATATATTTAGCAGGTGATTAATAAATAACAGTGATTATTATTATTTAAAGCTTCACTGTTCTTTTCTTAAATTTATTTTGTTTCCCTTACCACAGGAGGAAAGCTTTATTGTTTTAAATTAATTTTTAAATACAGATTTAATATCTAATCAGTGCAGAATGATTTAGTTTTCCTATGTCTTTTTTTTTTAATTCTTTATTTAAATTCAATTTAGTTAACCTATACTGTATTACTAGTTTCAGGAGTAGAGTTTAGTGATTCATCAGCTGCATACAGCACCCAGTACTCATTACATCACGTGCCCTCCTTAATGCCCCTCACCCACCTATCCCTTCCCCCAACCCACCTCCCCACAGCAACCCTCAGTTTGTTCCCTAGAGTTCAGTGCTTCTTAGAGTTTGTCTCCCTATTTTTATCTTATTTTATTTTTCCTTCCCTTCCCCTATGTTCACCTGTTTTATTTTTTCAACCTTTAAGGGATTTGCCCATGTTGTTTAAATTTCCAAATTCATCAGGATAATCTTGTTCATAATCTATTTTCATTATTTTTTATGTCTGTAGGAATTGATACTGTTAATTTGCGTTTTCTCAATTTAGTTATTGATCAGAATTGCTAGGTGTGTGTCAGTTTGTTATTTTTTATAAGGAACCAGCTTTGGCTATGAAGATTCTCTCTCTTATATGCATTTTTTGTATGTCACTGTTTTGTACTGTGTACTTTTTACTTTATTCTGTTAAGAGTTTAATTTCTTGATATTATATCAAGTAAAATGTCAGTCTTTCTCCTTTTTACCCCAGCTGTAGTGAAGTATAAGTGATGAATGAAATTACATATATTTAATTTGAAGTGTACAATGCAATGATTTTTGATATACAAATATGTTATGAAGTGATTATCATAATCAGGATATTTAATATACCTGTCACCTCACATAGCTAACCATTTTGGGGGGAAGGGGCTTAAAATGCCTAAGATTGGGGCCCCTGGTGGCTCAATGGGCTAAGCCTCTATCTTCTGCTCAAGTCATGATCTCATGGTCCTGGGATCCAGCCCTGCATGGTGGGGGGGGGTCTCTGCTCAGCAGGGAGCCTGCTTCCCCCTCTCTCTCTCTGTCTGCCTCTATGCCTACTTGTGACCTCTCTCTCTCTCTATCAAATAAATAAATAAAATCTTTTTTAAAAAATAAAAAATTAAATGCCCAAGATCTACTGTCTTAGCAAACTGCAAATATCTAGTACAGTATTAACTATAGTCACTATATTGTACATTAGATGTGTAGAACACTGAAGTCTTGTATGCTTTGACCAGCATCCCCCTCCCCCATTTCCCACACACCCCCAGTTCCTGATATCACTATTCAACTTTTCATTTCTAACAGTTTTTGACTTTTCCTTTTTTTTTTAATATTATATATATATATATATGTTGTCACAAATGACATGATTTCCTTCTTTCTCATGGCCAAGTAATATTCCATTACATATAAACCCACATACCCATACATATATAGATATAAATGTATATACATATATATATGTAATGGAATAGTATTATATATATTTTTATATATGATACATATATAAATATAATACATTGTCTTTATCCACTCATCCATCCACTAACACCAGGGTTGTTTTCATATCTTGGGTATTGTGAATATTGCTACAGTGAACATGGAAGTGCAGATATCTCTTTGAGATACTGATTTTATTTATTTATTTGTTTATTTATTTATTTTTGGATGTTGAATCAGTAGTGGGATCATATGTTAGCTCTATTTTTAATTTTTTGAGGAACTTCCATACTGTTTTCCATGTGGTTGCACCAATTTACATTCACTCCACCAGTGTACAAGGGCTCCCTTTTCTCCACACCCTAGCAAGCACTAGTCTCTAGTCTTTTCAAGAAAAGATGTACTAATATATGTGAGCTGGTATCTTATTGTGGTTTTGATTTTCATTACTATGATTAATGATGTTGAATACCTTTTCATATACCTATCTGCCATTTGTACATCTTGGAAAAATGTATACCCAGGTCTTTGCCTATGTTTTAATTGTATTATTATTATTATTTTTTCTTTTACTGTATTTCTCTGTCAAGTAAATAAATTTTTTTTTAATTTTTAATTTTTTATAAACATATATTTTTATCCCCAGGGGTACAGGTCTGTGAATCACCAGGTTTACACACTTCACAGCACTCACCAAAGCACATACCCTCCCCAGTGTCCATAATCCCACCCCCTTCTCCCAACACCCCTCCCCCCAGCAACCCTCAGTTTGTTTTATGAGATTAAGAGTTACTTATGGTTTGTCTCCCTCCCAATTCCATCTTGTTTCATTGATTCTTCTTCTACCCACTTAAGCCCCCACGTTGCTTCACCACTTCCTCATATCAGGGAGATCATATGTTAGTTGTCTTTCTCTGCTTGACTTATTTCACTAAGCATGATACGCAAGGGGCACGTGCACCCGAATGTTTATAGCAGCAATGTCCACAATAGCCAAACTATGGAAAGAACCTAGATGTCCATCAACAGATGAATGGATCAAGAAGATGTGGTATATATACACAATGGAATACTATGCAGCCATCAAAAGAAATGAAATCTTGCCATTTGTGACAACATGGATGGAACTATTATTTGTTTTTTGTTTTTTGGTGTTTTTTTTTTGCTATTAAGTTGTCTGGATTCCATGTACACTTTGGATATTTACCCTTTCACAGATATGTGGTTTGCAAAAAAATGTCTTTTCCTATTCCATAGGTTGCCCTTTGATATTTGTGATATTGTGATTTATGAGAAATATATATTTAGTTATTCAAATGAACAAAATGTATTTTTCATATATACTTAGTCTTAATCCACTCTTTCCTGGTTCTCAGCTCCTGGAGTCCTTGAATTCCCTGTGATAATAACGATGAAAGTATCCTATGTTATGCTAATACAGTGACTTTGGGAAAGCACTAGGTAACCCATGGATGGGGACTGGTTGCCAGGGGAACCAACCTGGATAAAAGGGTTAGAACTTTCAATCCCACCTAGAAGAGAAGCTGAAGGTTGAATCAGTGGTCAGTGATTTGTGACCACTCCATAAAAACCCAAAAGGATTGGGTTCAGAAAGCTTCTAAGTTGGTGAACATGTGGAGAAGGGGCAGAGTGGCTAAAGGGAAAAGAACCAGAAAGCTCTGCTCCTTTTCCCACACTTTGCCCTGTGTACCTCTTCCAACTGATTGGCTGTTCCTGAATTATGCTTTTATAATGAATTGAAAAGTTAGTCAATAAATAAGTTTCATAAGTTCTGGGAGACATTCTAGCAAATAGCAAATTAATTGAACACAAGGAGGGTACCAAAGGGGGTAATTTCTGATTTATAGCTGCTTCAGGTAACAGCTGATTCTGAGGAGAGGGTTGTGGGAACTGCCAATCTATAGCTGGTTGTTCAGAAAAACACATTAACAACTCAGGCTTGTGACTAGCATCTGAAGGGGAGAGAGTGCATTTTTCTTTTTTTAAGATTTTTAAATTTATTTATTTGACAGAGAGAAAGCAAGAGAGGGAGCACAAGCAGGGGGAGTGGAAAGAGGAGAAGCAGACTTCCTGCAGAGCAGGGAGCCCGATGAGGGCTCTATCCCAGGACCCTGGGATCATGACCTGAACAGATGCTTAAGAACTAAGCCACCCAGGTGCCCGGAGGTAATGCATTCTTATGGGACAGTGCCCTTAACCTCTGGAATCTGATGCCTTGAGTCGATAGTGGTCAGAATTGATTTGAATTCTGAGACAGTCTACTGGTGTCAAAAGAATTGCTTGTTGGTAGGGGGAAGTCTACTTCCCCTGCAGACACACATACATGTGAGAATTGGGTACAAAACCAAAAATAATTTTGATGGCTTCCTTTGTGAAGAAACTTTTTAGTTTGATGTAAAGATTCATTGCAATTCCTATCAAAATCCCAACAGCATTTTTCACAAAAATAGAAAAAAAAAACCTTAAAATTCATACGACCATGAAAGACCATAAACAGCCAAAGCAATCTTGAGAAAGGATAAAGCTGGAGGCATCATACTTTTGATTTCAAACCATATTACAAAGCTCTAGACACCCAAACAGTATGCTACTAACATAAAAAAAGATTTATAGATCAATGCAACAGAATAAGAAGTCTAGAAGTAAAGCTGTGCATCTATGGGTCAGTTAATTTCCAACAAAGGAGCCAAGAACATACAATGGGGCAATGATGGTCTTGTCAATAAATGGTGTTGGGAAAACTGCATATCCACATGAAAAAGAATGAAAGTGGATCCTCATCTTACATCACTCACAAAATTTAACCCTAAATGAATTAAAGACTTAAATATGGGGCTTGAAACTGTAAGAAAGAAGTTCCTAGAAAAAAAAAAAACAGGGGGGAAACTCCTTAATGATGGTCTTGGCGATGATTTTTTTGGATATGACAACAAAAGCAAAATTAATATGTGTGGGACATAAAAATCATGATGTTTATGATTCTAACCTAATGTTTTACAAAAGATGTAGAAAATCCAAAGGTCAGAAGCTTCAAAATACAATACCCTGGGCTTTTCCTCAGGAATGAGGGAATTTAACTCCAAGGAGGTTCACACATATAGGAAGGTCCTTGAATCCAACTGTTTACTTAGTGAATGTAATAAGATGAGAAACTGCTTGAATCTGCCTGAAATTCCCCTCCAGATAAGAAAAATACCACATTATTTCCCAATTATGAGGAAATGATACAAGACTTCAAAGTGATTTGTTCTTAGGAATGTTAAGATTCAGTGTAGAATACCAGGAAACTTTAAAAACTGCAGCTCTGTGGTTACTTTTCCCAAAATGTTATTTGACATAATCTGCCATGCTGAATTTAAGTGCATTTGACAGGCTTGAATGTTCCGTTCGTTCATAATGTGATTCTCCAAGATTTGCCCATGACAGATTAGAAAGTGTAGAGTATCTGATTATAATCTGAAAATAAGAGTTGACTTAGAGAAGATTTCAAATGGGCCGAGTATTTCAAATTAATAAAATCTGAGAGAAGTGCATTGCATGGTAAAATCATTCCTTAACACCTCATTTAATTGGTTCCAGTTAAAGCTTCATATTTAATTCTTAGCGCTTGGTAAATATTGTTAGTCCCATGTCCCATGCTCACCATTAAATGATAAGAGAAAGGGAAATCATATTTTAAGGTGCATCTAATTTACTTATATGCAATTGGTGTTTTCCACATGAGTGTTACCCATATTGCATTATGGACATTATTAGTGGTATGGGAGAGATTTTAGGTGGTATTTGGACTCTCTCTCTCACTTTTTTTTTTTTTTAATTAGTACTTGCATGGGGGGGGGCGGGAATAACCAACATGTCAAACACATTTACCAAATAAGTATAAGGTTATCTTTTAAATCTAAATTACTTGAGTTAAAAATTGCATCAGTGAAGAAAAATATCAAGTAAGTAATGGTATAGATTGTGTGCCAGTATGATAAAACTTTTGAAAATCATGTACAAATGACTGAAGCTCAGAAAACATCATATTACACAGTGGTTTAATTCAACAGAAATACAGATAGATGACTCAAAGGAACTTGTACATCTGAGGTCCATTGAAATGTTGTGGTGACAATAGTCAAATAGAAATCTAAATAACATTATATAATTGAATACACCGCATGAAAGCTAGAAAGAATAGCAGCTTCTGGATCAAATACATATTCTCCAAACCTCTTTAGACAAGAGCCATATGGTTCCTAATGTTCAGTCATCCTAGGTTCCAACATTTTTGTTAGTTTGTATAATATATACGTGTTTGGGGTGCCTGGGTGGCTCAGTGGGTTAAGCCTCTGTCTTCGGCTCAGGTCATGATCTCAGGGTCCTGGATCAAGTCCCATATCGGGCTCTGTGCTCAGCGGGGAGCCTGCTTCCTCCTTCTCTCTCTGCCTGCCTCTCTGCCTGCTTGTGATCTCTATTTGTCAAATAAATAAAATCTTTTAAAATATATATATATATACACTAGTTTACTAACAGGAATTTGGGGGCAGCACCCTATCTGTTTCATTCTGAGAAGCATTTCAGAGGAAAACAGACACAACAGTTAGATTACTAAACATTATTTTAGAAATGGACATGTGAAAAACTGACTTGGAGTGGAGAAGACACTGTAATATTGAATGAGTACTGTTAGTTTTTTAATCTGTCACTACCTTAAGTATTACAACTATAAGTAAAATAAAAATTCAAGTCTCAGTAGCCCGATGGTACTGTGCATCTTTCTTTCTCTGTGAGCAACCTTGTCACCTGTCCAAGAAGCTTTGAGTGTTCTGGTTAGTTGAGTACATCGTGAGATACCCCATTTCATCTTGTATTCTTTGGGCACAAGGATGATGTATTTGTCATTATAGGACTATTATACAGTGTTTAGGAGCTACCCAATAGGTGGGTTAGGATTTTCAGAGATAGACACTTAGAATAAAGATACAGAACACTGAGCAAATACGTAAGGAAAAGCTCGTGGGGTAGCACTAATCTCTTATGTGTATGTGACTTGAAGGAAATAACAGTGAGCTAAGAAATCTCACTGGGACAGAGAGCCTTCTAGGGGATGGTAAAATACAGGGCTGATTATTTCAGGAAAGCTTAACACACAACATTCAGACATTACATTCTGTGACCATTGACATTTTTTTGCTGAAATGGCAACCAGAGGCTATTTGATAGACCTTACACAGAAGAAAAGGGTGTTTCATGTAAATAATAGTAATTGCTTACTTGTACTCTGTTTTTTTATTTCCCACATTAAAATTCTGAGGAGATAGAAGATAAATCTCTTCCTGGACCCCCCCCCCCATAAGTAATCTCACACACCTTCTTTTGAATTTCTAAAAATATGTGATTTGTTACCCTGCCTTCCAGTACCAGAAATACACTAAGCATGAAACAGGACTGGGAATGTGACTCTCCCTGAGCAGTCATAGGGAAGTAATTTATTAGCATTTACCTTAAGAGGCCTGAGGGTCACTGAGAGGAGACAAAAATCACAACTGTACCTTGAAGTGTGACCAGGGGAGGAGCTGAAGGTTTTGTTGCAGTAAGCAGCCCGAGCCCCTGGCGGGATGCCTTACTACATTAATTTTCCAAATCCTTTGGGTGGGTCACAGTTGCACTCCAACATCCTGCCTGCAAATGCTAAATAAATACCAAGTTCACGTCAGACTAGAGAACCAACGTACTAACTAATGTCATTTAAAGAATCAGAATCCTTAAATTATTTTCAGTCAATAATTCACATGCAAAATAACTGAAGTTGGCACACACTGAAGAATACATATCCTCTGTGCTAATGTTTGGTGGGGAATAGCCAGGGTGGTCAAATGTTCCTTCTCCTGGGAATAATTCAAATCAGTGTAGTTTATGTCTACTATAATAGAATAGTTTTCATTTCAGTCATAGGAGGTGGGGCAGGGATTGGTCTTCACAATAGTAAAAGATGTTAAGATGATATGGTAAGAGCTTCATTTCTTAATGAGAGTGGTTAAGACTTAAATGCAGAACCTTCAGTGTACAGAGATCAATAAAATTCGCATATGATTTTCAAAAAGAAATAAGGTATATGGGGTGCCTGGGTGGCTCAGTGGGTTAAGCCTCTGCCTTCAGCTCAGGTCATGATCTCAGGGTCCTGGGATCGAGTCCTGCATTGGCCTCTCTGCTCAGTAGGGAGCCTGCTTCCTCCTCTCTCTCTGCTTGCCTCTCTGCCTACTTGTGATCTCTGTCTGTCAAATAAATACAGTCTTTAAAAAAAAAAAAAAGAAAGAAGGTTTTGAAAACATTGTGCAAGGGAACAGCCTTAGTACATGTAGCCACTTATCTAGCAGTAATATATTGGATTTTTCAGTTTAAACATTCCAGCGTGATCTGATGCAGCGATGCCTGCTACACTCTGTTTAATTTCCAAGAGGCAGTTTCCGTATCTACAACCTAATTCGAAGCGTGA
The DNA here is from genome assembly GCF_964662115.1 of Mustela nivalis. NCBI lineage: Eukaryota > Metazoa > Chordata > Mammalia > Carnivora > Mustelidae > Mustela > Mustela nivalis. The sequence goes on from NC_139022.1 coordinate 93,495,741, forward strand.
CATTTCATTAAATAGGCTCAGAATAACAACTACTAAGCCCTCAAGTTCTCTTAACTACGCTTTTAATGAGAAATTTTAGGGTCCGTGTGGGACTTTGAGAAAATCACCTTTTTGTTGAAGGGGAGAGAAACATGTCAGTTGCAAAGGGGTGTGTTCCTCATAAACGTGGTCAGGGAATCTTACCCTGAATAACACAGACACCTCATTTCCCAGAGGAGGAAATAGTTTTATAAGTTTGGAGAGGTCTGTCTGCTTGGCTGGTTTACAATCCTGATCCCTGGCGCTGGTCTGTCTGCCCCTTTGCTTTGTAAGTTTCAGCAATTGACGCTGCCGGGCTGGTTGCTGCCTTTTTTTTCTTTTTTTTTTTTTTGCCTCTCTCACTTCCCTGCGATGTTTTGAACTGCCTTCCTACAGACGTCACACAGCCCTTGAGGAATAATTTCTGCCTGGCGAGATTGAATGATAGTTCTCATTCACAAAGAACTTGGAGTCAGATTCTAAGCAGGGGACACAGTGGAAATTGCATTCGCAGGTAAAGCACAGGGCCCCGCTGAAGTGTGGAGGGCTCTGTTCTCTCCCTGACTTCTTGGCTCTCCAGAGAAGAGTGTTTTCTTGTGGTCGCCCTGAAATGGAACTTCCCTGACAGCTCCCTGGTGTTCAGTAACTTGTAGTCATTTTCTTTCCTTTTCGCTCTACCTGAGTACTTTGAGTGTTGGAAACCTTTGAGAGATTTGCAGAAAAGACAAGATCAAGTGGCTCTTTCACTGTGTTGGTTTTCCTTGTGACCAGATGAAGAATAGATTCAAAATTCAGTTCCTCCCTTGGCAATGCAAAACATAAAAGAAACTGTTCACTTCTGAACAGCCTGGTACTGGAGTAAATTCAGCATGAAAGAGGAAAGAGCTCCTGTGTCTTAGAAGCTTCCTTATGCTCTGGATTGGGGACCTGAACTGGACTCCGGAACATTTGGATTTCTTCAAGCAGCCTCCCTTGGAAATGGAATATATTTAAAATCATCTTTGTAGAAAGCCAGCTGAAATGTATTAATCAAAATACTTGAAGACACTTTTCTTTTTCCTTTGTTTTTCTTTTTTTTCTTTTTCTTTTTTTCCCAAAATGAGCATTATTATGAAGCCAAGATCCCGGTCTACAAGTTCCTTAAGGACTACAGAGGCAGCTTGGTAATGTGCTTTTCTCTCGTGCTTCTCCCCTTCTTCCCTGTTAAGATTGATTTAATACTTGAGTCTTTAGTAATTGCTGATGAGGTTCAAGAGTTATGTGGGATGTTAAGGCTTTGTAGGAAAGCACAGTATTGGGAACAATTTCACTGTCTATTTTGTGTTCATTTTGTCTGTTCTAAAAACAGAGGTGCCCACATTTTTTTAACTCCATGTGGACTGTAGCGATTCATTTGATGATAATTTTTAGGAAGGAAAGAAACTTGCATATATGTCGAGAGTTTAGAAGAAAACTTGTCATTTTTCACTGTCTGATTTGGTCTTGTTTTCTCATGTTTCTTGCCTGCTACAAGCAGGCTGGTAGTTGGCAGTCTTTATCATTGTGTTCAGAAGATATCTTGGATTTTAGCACAGAGACAGATACGTTAGAGAAATTAATAATGTTATGTATCTTTAATCATATGACTAATGTGAATTTAAGTATGTGGCTAAGTGTATATCAGGTTGCCAATCATTCAGTCATCTTCTATGTTTTATTTTATTAATAACATTCCCCGGTCATGTTGGTTTGGTAACTTTAGTGTTTTCAGTCTAATGAAAAATATGTGTTTAAGATTATAAAAATTATTATTTCAGCCTAAAAACAAGTGTATAGGTAAAGATACAGTAAAAATGAATTGCTTGATATTCAATACTTTATGAAACAGCAATAAAGCAAGTGTTTAATTTCTTAAAAAGTATCTTAATTTAAATTTATTCTAATATTTTAATCTACTATTTCCCCCGATTTGATTTGTTATGCTCATAAACAAATAGCCCTTAAGGGATAGTTCCCAATAAAGTGACTTCTGTGTCTAGATTAGTTATTCACAGAATACTTTTCAGAGGTTAATCTTACTTTGTTTATCTTAGTGCTTGATTATAAAAAAAATAAGCTCAGCTCTTTGAAATGGAAATAACTATGCTTCACATAGGGGAAATAAAAGCAATAATCGAGGACAGGTGGTTAGGGATAGGATAGAAGTAGGCAGGCAAAATCTACTATGTATTATTATATCAGCAGTCAAACACACATGCAAATATTCATATTTCTGTAAGGAAGTCAGCCCACTTTTATGTGGTTGGATTATCAGTTGCTGTTATTGTCCTAGTGTTTCATAGAGGCCTAGAATTAAGAACTGTCCCTTCAGTAGTATTTCTTTGTTTTAAAACTATAGATGCAGGTTTTCTCTTATGATGCTTGTGATTCCTCTTAAAAGAATATATGTAAAAAAAAAATTATTTTAAAGAATATATGCAATAAGTTCCTCCTTGAGCTTATTTAAAGAAAAGTTCGCATCTGCAAATTAATTTGTACAGTTTTTTTATGCCAAATAATGAATGCTGAGAAATAGTCCTTTTATTAATTACCATAGCTAATATAAATCTCTGGCCAAAATAAATGGGTAATCAGAATTCATTAAATACATGCTTTTTATTCATCTGTGATTTCTGTCTTACCTATGTGAAAACTAATCTGATACTTGAATGAATAGTATTTAATTAACCCATTCCCCTTTCTGCCTAAACTTCCAGGAGACTTAATTTTAAATTGTAGTTTCGTTGGGTAATGATTGGTTCATTTGAGGTGTCTAGTAACATTGACATTCTTTACTCCTCTGAGGTTGACAGTGTATTTTTTTTTTCCACAACTACTCTATTATTCTAAATTCTATAAGTTACTTTTTATGAATAAATATGGAGATGGTTCAAAAAATATTTTTAAAAATATTAACTTGTGAATATGTGTATTGTTCCATTTAAGTTTAAAATTTTTCCTTGTGTTGGGGTCAGAATGATTTTTATGTAAGAAATAAATGTCTCTTTATACTGAATGATTGCTAGATTTAACAGCACACTACGGATACCTTCCCAGTTATTAATCTTACATCTGACTTATTGATATCATAACTGCTTAAGTACACCACTGCTGCCTCTAAATCATTTGGTCTCAGGTTGTAAGTGCTATAATTATAGTGTTAACATTTTACTATCCCTTTTATCAATTCAAATACTATATATATATATATATATATATATATATCTTTGTTTATAGTTATATATAGTGAAATTTACATAGATTATAGATTAGGTATAGAGAGGAAATATATATGTATATAAATGCATATATTATATTTACTTAACTAAAAAAAATAGCAGCATCTTTCTCCCGGTACCTCTGCACATACAGGCCCCAGAAGGCTTTGTGGGACTATGTCTTCTGCTTACCAACTTTTCTGTTGTAATTTCTAAATCACACCACCCCCCCACCTTACACCTCCTTTCCTTTTCAGATGCCATGATGACTTCATGCTCTTAACACTTGACTTCCCACAGGAGAGACCTCCTGATTTGCCATCAATCCCTATTTCAGATGATTTTATTTCCTCTTCTGGATATCTGAGTACTTTGTTCTTGGGGACCCATCTTTTGCCATTATCATCTCCATTCTGCTTTTCTAAATCTATTTTATTCCATTCATAGATTTATTTTAAATCTATTTTCTGTTCCATTGGCCTTCTTTCCCCAAAATGGGAACTACTTTCCCCTCAGACACCTCCAAGCCAAATGCTACCTTTGGAAGTTTGTTAACTGCCTTCTGCAAGAATCCGGTGTTTCAGATTATTTTTCCTTAATTTTTTCCTCTTTGTTTTTCTCCATCCAGTACCAGAAAAAGCAATCCATACCAGCTTGTGGTTTACAGCCCCGATTAAATCCCTGTGAGACAGTCACATTTTTAAAAGGGATTTCATACGAACTCCTAATGATAGCATTTACCTTTCCTTTTAATCCATATACTTAGGAGAAAAGCCTGACAGTTAAAATTTTATGAATTTTGAAAAATTAAAATTAATCTTGAAGTCAATTTGTTTCCTTGTAGTTACAGGTGTCAGAAATATAGAATATTATATAGAGACACCTGGGTGGCTCAGTTGGTTGGGCGACTGCCTTCAGCTCCAGTCGTGGTCCTGGAGTCCTGGGAGCGAGTCCTACATTAGGCTCCCTGGTTGTTGGGGAGTGTGCTTTTCCCTCTGACGGTCCCTCTTCTCATGCTCTCTTTCTCTTTCAAATAAATACATAAAATCTTAAAAAAAAGAAATGTAGAATATATAATAAGAATAAATACTAGGTTGTTTCTGTTTATTCAGCTTGTAGTTATTGAGTCCTTAGTATGCACCAGGTTTTTGTAGAATACACTAATGGTATTTATCTTTTAGCATTCCTTTAAAAATATGTGTGCATGAATGAAGTTGAAAAAACTTAATATATGTATTTTTTATACTCATAAAGTTAATAAAATTAGCAAGCTCATCGATTGGGCCATTGTTTGCCTTTCTGGTTATTTCAAAACTGCTGTTTAAACTCTATATAAGAAAGCAGTGACAGAGTTACATTTCCATAAATATTCTAATTGTTCAGGTTGTAAATTCAATTTTAATCAGCAATTAAATATTATAATAATACTATATTACCATAACATTTTATCATTCAAAAACCTATCCCAGAGATACTTTTCATTAATTAAGACTTATGTAATTCAGTTTAAATAAAAAATGATTAACCTTCCAAATATAAATATAAAGAGAATTTTGGCTTGTAAAACTGGATTTTGTTCTTTTCTGCTATCAGGTGTCCATTATTTGGCATATACTTGCTATATTTAAGATTGTTCATTGTGTATACTGGGGAGAAAAGAGATGCTGCTGTTTAAAATGTAACAGTGGGGTTTTTTAATAAAGCAAATTTTGAAACAGATTATTGAATATGTAAAAGTTATACTCAGGATTGTAGACATACAAACAGTCTTGAAAGCTCTTCCAAAGCCTTTTGTAGTATTTGCTTAACTGTGAGGGTAAAAATGACAGGACAGGAGGCAAGGGAGAATTTCTGTTCTTGTCACTGTACTTCAATATTGTATGAGTGTTTTCATCAAACACTTGAAGTTTAAATAGATTCAAAATAGAACTACCATGTGCACTAGTGAGCTCATCTTTTTGTGTATAGATGTCTACACATCTGGTAAACAACAGTGTGCTCAATGTCCAAAATATGGGGAATAAGTGTTTCAATACCGAGCAGATTCAATCTTCTGAATAATGTTGCTGCTCAGACCAATAAGTGATCAATAAATTGCTTTTTTTCCTATCAACTCTTCTCCTAAGGTAAAAATTCAGGCTGACTAATAACTCTTATATTGACCTCACGATCCCAGTAAAAAGCATTGACTGGACTTAGAGTTGAGAATTAAAAGATGTGACAATATTGAATAGTATTTTGGAGGAAAATTACTCAAAATCGCCAGTATCCCAGCCTCATCCTTTTTTTTTTTTTAATTTAACTTGCATATTTTAATCAGTGGTTGTGAATACTGTTTCTGTGCTCTGTTTCACTTAACATGGTGACATTTTTCTACTTTTCTATGAAGCTTTGGTTTTATTGAGTGTGTTTTGTGAATGAAAACTCCAGGCAGAATTTTACATACAGTGTCTTTGTCTTTATAACAACATGGAAAGAGTTGTCGATCCACATTTTGGAGAAGAGGAAATGAGCCTATATAGTGAAATAACTTGGTCAAGGCCATTCAGTTGCCAGGGAAGGCTGGGATCAGAACCCCAGTGGGCCTGCTCCAAAGACTGCCTTTTTTTACCTCGTCATGTTGCCTCTCTCTACTGTTTATGCAATTATTGTTTTAATGACTGTTTAAAAGTGTCCCTCTTGTGAATACATCTAAATGCAGTAAAATATTTCATTAGATATTGAGAAAATAAATTGGAAGTTGTCTTTTTACATGTATGATAGCTTATTAAGTTTAGGGCTGATGATGGGTATTGAAAACAGCTGTTTGAAAGATGCCTGCAATTATAGCCTACAGGCTAGTATATTCTCTTTTGGTAGCAAGTAAGGTCATCTGTTCCCTATTACAGAGAAATAAAGAGCAAAAGTTCAGTGCCTTCCAGTTTTAAATAGATTGTCTTTCTTTGTTCTCTGAAAGCTCTGTAAGGCTTCAGTTTAGAAATAAATACTGTATCTCAGATTCTGTAGTAAGTTTTTTACTGATTTAAGTCAGCTTTGAAAAAGGTACAGAATCTCCCTTCCTACACCTTTTATATTAGAAATGTTTATAAAGGAGAAAACAAATGGAATTTGCGTACTTTGTCCCTGTGCAGTATATCCTGTGACATGGCTTAGGCTGGTTCAGAGTTTTGAGCATATGATAAACTTTTCTGATCCTCTTACTCAAGCTTGTATTGCCTCTGTTGTATAAGACTTAAAGATACACAGCTTTTAAAAGAAGTGATTAAGATCCCTTGAATATCATTTAAAACTTAACTAGGGAAGCACAGAGTAGATTTTTAGATACAGATAGGTATAATCTTTAAAGTTGTAAGTTATGAGATTCCCTGAAAATGTCCTTTGTCCTTTGTCTAGTCCTCTTTTAACTTGCTGTGTCCCTGGAGAAGCCACCTAGTCCCTCTATAGCCGCGTTCACTCACTGTAAAATAAAGAGGGTACGCTAGATCCATGAATTCCAAATATGCTCTTCTCAATGGAACACGTTTTATAAATGAAATGGTAATACAAACAAGTGAATACATATGGAAGATTTAAAATTATCTGTATATTTGATATATAGAAGTAAAGTTGTTAAAACATACATATGTATGAAATAGGTACATAAGAATACATAAACATCCATATAACAAAATCACCCCTGAATTTGTACCTTTCTTCCCACATCCCAAATCCAATTTCTGCCCTTGAAATTCCCACAAAGAGCTCTAGGGTTCCAAGGAATATTGTTTGGAAGCCAATAAACTACTAAGAACCTTTTTAGTTCTGCTTTCTGTAGTGTTACCCTACTACTGGAGAATCATTTCTGTTTTCTGTACTCCAGCATGAACTAGGATAAACTTGCTGGTAATAAAACTTTCTGGGAAGTTCAAATAACAACAGTTCACATACTTCTATCTTGGAAGACTGTGAGTTATGGGATGATTATATCATTTCTGAGAAATCACAGAAGAGTTGTGTAATCTTGTTTCAGATGAAAAAATCATCACTGATTAAATATATGCATAGCTGGCACTTCAGGAATTCACATAGTGAATGGTGATTGGTAAGAAAATGTTGAATTGGTATTGAATGCATTGGGAGAAAGGCGTTTCTTTAGTTTGGGCATTTCATAATGGGATTCTCAACCCACTTTTTCTTTCGTGTCACTGGGGAATAAAGTTCATAGGTAATGTTGCCCCATACAACACTCTCTTCAGGGACATTACACTCTATGGGCTCCACATTAATGGAGCTCGTTGTGTTATCTTTGCAGCTGCACTTGTTCCTATCTCTGGCTCTCCTCTTTCCTCCCTGTTGATCTGGAGCATGCCATGCTTTTGTCCCTACTGAAATCTGCCTTTTAGCAGAGGTAAAGTTTAAATCACTTGTTAGTCCCTTTGTCAGTCATTCCAATCATAGTAAATTTTATTAAATCAGAAGAAATGAGGACATGAATGGAATCATGGATATAGGAGTGGTTGGGTGTGTGTCCACCCAATTGTCATTAGCAAGATGAGAAAGGTGGATTCTAAGATGAAACTAAAAAGGAAGGATGTTAATGAGGTCTTCAAGGAGATTTTTCTTAGGAAAAGATGCCTGAGAGCTTTTTATGAGTGTTCTGAATAAAACTAATATTAGGGGTGCCTGGGTGGCTCAGTGGGTTAAGCCTCTGCCTTCAGGTCATGATCTCAGAGTCTTGGAATCGAGCCCCGCATCGGGCTCTCTGCTCAGCAGGGAGCCTGCTTCCCTCTCTCTCTCTCTGCCTGCCTCTCTGCCTACTTGTGATCTCTGCCTGTCAAGTAAATAAATAAAATCTTAAAAAAAAAACCCTAATATTAAACATATAGAATTGTTAAAGCCTGGATGAAGATACCGAGAATGAGACCTAGGGGCTATTAACTAGATCGGTGAGGAATGTAGTCACAAAGAAAACACAATCTTAGTTAAAAGCCAACATAGGTTTTCTTAGGAGCCCTTTCAGAGATTATCCAGCTTCTTAAGAGATGAAACCAAGGCCTAAGGTTTATTAGAAAATGGATAGTGGAAGTACGGTAGATTCTAGCCCCAAGCACCAAATCTCTCCAGGGATCAGGGCCTACAGAAAGTCCTGGGATATCACAGCAGAAGACAGTGAGCCTGGGTAAGGTACTATTAAGTGTAACCATGTGAAGATAACTAAAGGCAGGCTGTTCCAGTGCCTCTCAAAATGCCTTGTTCCATGGTCAAGTTTAGCACGAAATCACATAATAATAGGGAGAAGCCAGAACCTTCAGATGCAGTCTCTTAGTTCAGTTTTTCTTTAACCCACTGAGCCACCCAGGCACCCCTAGTTCAGTTTTTCTTAACAGGGAAACATCAACTATATGTATTTATTATTCACCCTCAGCCTTTGAAGGGAATTGTCTCTCCTAGGAGCATTCTGTGAGATGGGTGAATATGTGAATTTGGGAAGCTAAGCTAAACCGCTCTTCAGAATAAAAGTTGGAAAAAAATATAAAGGAAACATTGTGGATAAGAGCTGAGGAAGTGCGGCCAGAGAAGTTGGAAGGAAGATCAGAAAGGAGGCCAATATGGAAGAACTCCAGCCAGTCTTGCACCAGACATGTACCACGTAGCACCCTACCCCATTTATAATCACACTGCCACCTTCCGGGCAAAAGCTGTCAGTAATGGATTGGAATATCGAAGACATTTTATCTCCTCATATCTCAGTCTTAAAGATTTCTGCCAGAGGATGAAGGGAGTCAACTGCACATCTTATTTCTCTACTACACATGAGGGAGAACAAGAAATCAGAAAAGTAGAAACTAGGTAGAGAATACACACACATCGGGACTGCAGCTTCTGAAACTTTCTTAGAGCAAATGGCCCTGATATTTTACAATGCACACAGTTAGGACGTTTTATTTATATCTAATTTGAACCCCCCCTTGCTTAAAATTTAACCCTTTTCTTCCTAGTTGTTGGTGGATAAAGGGATAGTGGATCAAACGATAAGTAGATTCTTCTGTACCACATGCGAAAACTGCTTTGTGGTCTTTTCTCGTTTCATACTGCACAATCAATGTTCATTTTGAATTATAAAGTAGATGGCACCAGTGTGGCCTGTTAAAAAAAAAATGTTTTGTAAAACGTAGTTTCAATATGTAATTGTTTTCAGGCTTCACACAGAAGAGTGTTCCCATTGTACTTGATTCTACTTCCTTTTTGCAATACATCTAAGATGAGAAATTCAATTCCTTTTGATTAACATGCGTGAAACATTCATATATATCTGGTATAGAGAAAATAATACCTCTTAACATCCATGATTTCACTCTGTTGCAATGGAGCACCAAATTCTCTTTGGGTCAAGGAATTTGTATGACTGATACTATTTTAATTAGGATAAATAACTGCAAAATATGCCAACTTTAAATCTGTGGCATTCTAGCTTTTGTGAATGAGCTTTGCTATAATGCTTCCTCTGATTCTAGTTTTGTGGGAGAACAGCAGGTAACAGATTAACACCTGGATCGCCAGCCAGCTAGGACAACAGCTCTGAGGCCTCCAATCATAGTCTGAGTAGTAGCTGGTGTAATGACGGTCACTACAATATACTGAGTATCCTCTGTCAGACATTGGACATGGTGCTTACACAACTTAGCTCATTTTGCCATCAAAACAATCATATGAAATACGACTGAAATCACACAGCTTATAAGTCACGGAGCTAAAGAAAAAAAATGTAGTCTAATTGTGAATGCCAACTGCTGTTGTCATCCTTGTTTTATTGGCTTCTCTCCACTTTCTGAACTGTCTTGGTGACACAGCATTCTGCCTCGTAGTGTTCCAAAAAGTAGTCAGTTGGTGGTTGCACATACCTTTCCTTTCTACCCTAAGTTTGTCATTTCTCCTTTTAACCTTGTGCATCTCAAGAACATTTGTATATTTTGGCTGTCTTCTTCGGAGATTTGCATACAAGCCTTTAATCATGGACCATAGACATGTATCAAGAAATAGAAAATGGACTTTGACACACCTCCCTACTTTGGAAATCTAGCTAGTTCCTGATGAGTTCGGTTTATTGACTCTCCTTCAGTCAGACTATAAACTGCACTGCCTTCTTCCTCTCTGGCATTTGACCAGTCCGTAGAACCATAAACCCTTTGAAATGAAAGGGACCACAGAGAGTAACCTATAATCTGATTCTCCCCATCCCTGACCCCATTTTGGAAGCAGAGAAGTTTTGCTAGTCTTTAGCATTTCTAGTCAAATAGCGTCAAGAAAAACTGTTAGAAACAATGTCAGTGCTTATGTGGCAAAGATTTATACTGGAGAAATACCTTTTTAAAAACTCAAAAATGAAGTATGAGGTCAAGTAAGAGTCTGTTAGAGAAGTGTGTAAGGGCGGTGGTATTATAATTTGTATGGGACTTTAATTCTAAGCTGTGTCTGTGAAGCTAACTAATACTGTGATAATTATATCATCACTTCTCAAAAACTGGATTGGAGGATTATGCATAGAGGGGAATGGAGTTTGATGTCCCAGCAGTCCCCTGAAGGAAACGCAAGACATTGTTTTGACCAAAGACCTCAACAGACAACTGAGCCTGATCATTAAACTTATTGGAATTCATATAGTTAATTAAGTAGCTAAAATTCATGTCTTGAAATTCTAACTTCACCCCTTTCTGCTCCCCCAATATAGTACTCACTGTAATAAAAAGGTAATTACTATTTACTGAATACTTACTATTATGTGGCAGGCACATTGCTGCGCATTTGACAGGATTGATCCCATTAGGTCCTCATCTTAAATCCTGTGAGGTTTCTATTACTATTCCTTGTTTTATAAATGAGAGTACTGAGGCTTTGTGACGTAAACTGACTTACCCACAATTGCATGGCAAATAAGAGAATTTCATGGATTCAATTTATCATTGAAAAGTTATAAAAGATTACTTTTAAGGATGATACTTACATTCATCTGTCAATTGTGTTACTAAACCTACTGTCCTTAGCACAGTGGCTGACTCCTGTGAGCACCTAGGAATTGTTAGCTCCTATGATGCATTTGTCAAGCTTGTATGTTTGTGTGACTTTGTAAAAAATCAAGAACTCTGCATATGAAAACTGATTTAATCTCTAAGGGCTCTTTCTCCATAAAGCAGCCTTCTTGGGCATATCTCAGAACTGAGCACTTATACAAAGCTTGGTCTTATGAATCAATCACACCAGCACTGTGATTCAAAGAAGACATTCTTCTATTCAGATGGGTTAAAGAAACAAAGTACACAGAGAAGGTGAGAGTATAAGTAGTGGCCCACTGAAAGCTAAAACATCTCTGATTTTGTCATTTAAAAATTGTTCAGAATCCGGGGTGCCTGGGTGGCTTAGTTGTTAAGCATCTGCCTTCGGCTCACATCATGATCCTGGGGTCCTGGAATTGAACCCCACGTGCAGAAAGCCTGTTCTCCCTCTCCCACTCCTGCTTGTGTTCCCTTTCTCGCTGTGTGTCTCTGTCAAAAAAATAAATAAAATCTTTAAATTTTTTTTTTTTTTTTTTTGGTCAGAACCTCTAGGGAAGCAGTTCCAGCAGGCTTTTAATCTGAAAGGAAGGACTGGTGCCTGGGCATTATCCTGGGATGCATTTTGTGGAGACTTTTTCAGGGTAACCTTCTTACTCGGGGCTGCCTGGTGGTTCAGTCTGACCATAGGCTTGCTGCCAGGCCTTCCCTACATGATCTAGTCCCTTCCCTAGTCTGTTCCACTGCTCTGCCCCTCCTATTCCTGGTTGTGTCACTTCCAGTTGTTCTCTCCACAGCCTCCTTAGCAGGCCCCAAGCTGGACAGAACTCCTGTTTAATTTACCCTTTCCTCCTAACTCAGCAAAACGTGCTTCAATCTCTTTCTCCGTTTTTGGAAAGACAACAGTCAAAAAATAAGATCTGATTAGAAGATGAGTTCCTCGGGCCTAGAGTGTTACTTAAGGATAGGCTCTGAAGCAGAGAGCTAGAAATGTGGAGAGTGTGGTGGCCTAGTCAGAGCTGGCAATTAGCATTCCGTGGTCTCTGGTGTCTACTTATTTTTTCATGAACAGCTACCAATAAGAATGTGTAAAAGCATTACTTTGTTATAATTAACCACTGTACATTGGGTTAAAAGGTGTGATTGAGGGTGGAGCAAATCACCCTGGGGGAAAAATTGGCCCACTAAAGATTACCTGAGTCTCTTGCTTGGAAAAATTAGTCCCAATTATTTATCTGCGTCTTCTTGTTAAAACTGAGTCTAATTGTATATGAATCAGTAAGTGTTTCTATGGTAATATGAAACTCAAAAGGCAAGCCTGCTTTTAGCTAACATGCCTTTATTAAGATGTTATTGTAATTGGGAAAATCATTTTACATACATGGGTCTGAAATTCTACCCTTCCCTAGAAATGCACCTGAAATTTCTCCATAATTGTAAAGCATTTCTCATGTATTCTCACGTATGTGACAAAAGTATTAGTACCCATTGTTTAAAGCCAAGATGGCTAACTTTTTTCATCTCTGTCAATTAGTAATAGCCACATGCGTAAAGTACTAGATGCTGCTTTGGGGCTTGGAGACAAAAATTGCTGTCATCAGTTGATAAAATCTGTAATGTGGCTGCTTGCCATCTAAGTGGCCCTGGTGACCTCGTAATAATGCTTTTGCGTAAACTCTGCCATTAAATTTACATGCAAGTAAAGCCATTGTAGCAAAAGCAGGGTTTATATAGGCATACAAATGTGTGATTTTTAGAAATTTCTGGCATGTTTTTAGTAATTTGTCACTTATGAAGAGAAGAATGCAGTACATATGAGTACCAGAAAGCATAAAAACTCTTTATGGATATTGTAAATTTTAAAAGAAAAAGGTGATTTTAATTATCAATGGCCTCCCCTGTCATCACTACCTACATTAAAAATTCTATTACCAGTAGTCCTGAAGCCACCTTTGTGCCCCGCTCGGCCACTGCCCACCCCCTCCTGATGTAACAATTTCCCTGATTTCAAAGATCACACATTATTATTATCTGCTTTTGGATTTTATATAAAAGTAATAATACAGTATATACTATTTTGTGTCTGGTTTTTTTTTTTTTTTCCTACCAAATGATGTTTGAGAGTTTATCCCATGTTGATGTGTATGTAGTTCATACATTGTTGCATACTTTGGTTTGAAATATAAATTCAGGGTGAAACCATATGATAATTGACTCTCTCTGCTTATCATATGGTTTCACTTATTTGTGGAGCATAACAAATAGCATGGAGGACATGGGGAGTTAGAGAGGAGAAGGGAGTTGGGGGAAATTGGAAGGGGAGGTGAACCATGAGAGACTATGGACTCTGAAAAACAATCTGAGGATTTTGAAGGGGTGGGGGGTGGGAGTTTGGGGTACTAGGTGGTGGGTATTATAAAGGGCACGAATTGCATGGAGCACTGGGTGTGGTGAAAAATAATGAATACTGTTATGCTGAAAATAAAAAATAAATTAAAAAAAAAAATATATATAAATTCAGGGTGAAAATTAGATATGCTAATTGTTACTTATTTATTTAGACAGAGAGAGAATGGGAGGGGTGGGGAGAGGAAGAGGAGAGAGAGAATCTCCAACAAACTCCAAGCTGAGTACAGAGCCCAATGGGGGGTGCTTAATCTCATGACCCTGAGACCATGAAATCAAAAGTCAGATGCTTAACCAGCTGAGCCACCCAGGACCCTGATGTGCTAATTGTTTCATCATAATTTGGTATGTAAGATTATATGCACTAAAGCTGTTGTCTGTTTACAGTAATTGTTTGAATACAATTTCATGTCCAAACTCCATTGCTGAGATTTGCCCAGTGGGACATTTCTTCTGGGAAGCCTTCCTAGACCTCCATGTTCAGAATTAGAACTGCTTTCTCCGTGTGCTTCTGAAACCTGGTACATTTCTGTATCAGCACCCTTGTGGCATGGCTGCAGGGGTCTGCCTATCGGCCTGCCTCTCTGCTAGGACTGTGAGCATGCTGTAGGGGAAGCTGGGCTCAGCGAGGTGCCTCTGCCACCATGGGCCTTCAGTATCTGCCTGTTGCATGCGGGGAGAACAGTGAGCTGTTCTGTATTACAAAGGAAATGTTACAATCTGTTCCCATTTTAATTTTGTTTTTAACAGATGCCACTCTGCTAGCCATTGTCCAGAGTGAGTTGTGAGACAGAGCTTAAGCTCTGTGCAAGCAGTTGTAAAGTATCTGAGAGGATTTTTTTCTGTCCCCTGGCTTTCCCCCATGGTTTACCATCCTCACTGGTAATTCCAGTCTCAGCGCTTCTCTCCATTCCCTCACATGTCTTGTCTCTCACTTTAGAGTCTGCACTCTCCAGTTTTCCTGAACATTTTTCTCCTTGCCTGAATGACTCCTCTCAGCACCGGCAAATAGTAAAGAACAGTGCAAGCAGAAAATGCTAAGATGTGTTGCCATGTTAATCACCCAGGGAACATGGCTGACTTATATTCTGTCCGTGGAGTGGTTTTTATGGGCAGCTGAGAGACTGACTGGAAATAAATGTTATGACCACCCCACGCCCCCAGGCTCACTTCAGCTTCACTGGGAACATTTTGAAGCTCATCACAGCTGTCAACAGCTGGCAGATTTCACAGCCCAGATGCTGAGTCAAAGGGTCAATCTTGTTCTAGAGCCCTCACAAATGGAGTTGACCACTGATCTCCAAAGTCAGGGTTAGCATTCTTACTTATACTGTGAACTTTCCCCATTATTAAATTAGCCTTTAGCTTTACCATACTTCTAGATTTAAATAATTTGGAATGTTAAGGAATTAAGGCCTAATCCTTAATGAAAGAGGAAGTGATTTGCTTTTATTGTTGTACAAAAAAATTTTCTAGCCACGGGACCGTTTGCTTCTATAGCTTAAAATGTACAGTCATTAAAGAAGAGTTTTATCTCTGTAGCTTTTCTATTAGTAGCAAAAGTAAAGGAACCTTTTTCATTGGTTCATTTAACAATGTTTATTAACACTATTTTGCTCCAGGCATCCTGCTGGCTGTTAGTGAGACATTGATAAAATATATAGCCCTCACCTTCATAAAATTTCCAGTCTAGTGACTTTCTAAAATATTCCTGCAGGGCAGAGTTTTTTAGTTTTACCTACTACTGTAACTCTGGCATACTTTTCAGTTTCATTATAAGGAAGAACATTTAGAGTTTAAAAAGTGTTTCACTTGCTTTCCGAAATCAAGTGGTGAACAGAATAATTTAAAAATTATTCTCACTGCTTGAAATTGTGTGTGTGTGTGTGGGGGGTTAATTTTAAATAAATCTGCAATATTTGATTTTTTTAGGTCAAAATATTTTCCCTGGGGTAGAAGGATATTTTCATTCTAATAAATTGTTTATTTAATCACCTCCTAACAAGGCTGTGCTAGCCAAGTTAAATATTTAAATTTATTTTATTTAAATAAACCTTAAAACCAACAAATTTATTTTTTTATTTAGATGAATTTATCCTTTAATTTTTCAAACTTAAAATATATAAACTAGGACATTTTAATGTGTATATAGGAAGGGAACATGATAAAGGAACATCAGGAAAAATAGCTAGAAAGAAGTGAATTTTAAACAAAAAGGACTCATAAAATTAATATTTGAAATAATTTAACTTACTGTCAAACATCTGTTTTTACAGATAATCTCCAGGAGACTTTTATTTTTATAGATCTTAGTTAAATGTTGTAAAATGTTTGAGAACCTTGTTTCACTACTAAGGGAAATTAATTTTCCTTTCTACAAATAACCGCTACTAGCTAGTTTGCCTGTTCTCTAAATAAATTCATTTTATTATTACCATGGTTGGGTTATAGTTATATTCCCAATTATATTCCTCTATAACGTCATGCGTAAGCCATGGCTTTAACTGAATTAATTTAAGTAAGGCCATTTTATCCAAAAGGTAAATAATAGGAGCTTTTGAGAGAATTGTCAAAGACAGATTCCATGTCAAAAATCAGAAGAAAATGTCATTCATGTCCCACTGCAGTTCACTGTAAAGTATTCACCCTTAAGAATTATGACTGCCATATAAGAGAACAATGGAAAACCTGTTTGCCAACGGAATATCAAATTATTATTGGGCTTTCACAATGAGCCACATTATTACAAGAGTCTCAGTCCACATCTAAACTACCGGCATTTCTGTGCAGTTGTAACAGCTCTGGCACTACTGCTAGTTGGGAACTTAGTCTGCCTTCAGAACCCACCCCATTTAGGGGCACGTGGGTGCCTCAGTGGATTAAAGCGTCTGCCTTCGGCTCAGGTCATGATCCCGGGGTCCTGGGATTGAGCCCCACATCGGGCTCTCTGTTCAGCAGGGATCCTGCGTTCTCCTCTCTCTCTGTCTGCCTCTCTGCCTACTTGTGATCTCTGTCTGTCAAATAAATAAATAAAATCTTAAAAAAAAAAAAAAAAGAACCCACCCCATTTAGTATACCCTGTCTCTTCAGTACCTATCGTGGGCAATTCCCTAAACAACTGTTATGAACTTTAGCCAATAGTCAGAAACACTGTGCGATTTTGTTCATGAACTTTGTTTATAAGACTTTAGCAAATTTATAAGTGATGTCATACTTGAATTTCTCCCTTCTCCCAACTTTATACTCTTGGTCATCGCTTCTTATGTAACTAACTTTTGAAGGTTTTCTTTGTTTTTTGTTTTTTCCAGTTCTGATTTTGTGCTGTTGGTGAGTTTACTTTATAAAGTGCTGGTAATTTCATGTATAATTCTTTTAAAATCCACACATGTGTAATTTTGTAGTCAAAAATTCTTGAATTTCCGATACACAAAGAAGTTTTAGATAATTTACTATAATAAACTAGATCATTTGTTCAAAACACAAAACAAACACATTTGCTTCCATAAGTCATGCCATTTGTGTGTTAGTGAATAAATACATAAGAGATTTAGAAAGAGTACAGAATATAGACCTACACTTGCAATCTAGGGCTTCCCAAAATATTTTAAAGTCGGTGCCAGTCACTCTAGATGTTTCATGTTCACCCAGATGCTTCCTAAATATTTCATAGGTGTAACCTCCTTTGTAAGTTTCAGTTCACATGAAGAAGTTCTAGCCTTCAAGGTAAGATTTAATCAAATGAATACCTTAGTGTCTTCTCAAATATATCTGAATAAAAACTTGCTTTAAAGTCTTCCTGACGCTCTATATTCATTAGTGCTCTGATTTAGAATGTGAATCGACTTGAAGAGAAAAAATATGCTCAGGACAGTCTTTTTTAAATGGGTGAAAGTCTGTTCTGGCTAAGATAGAGTAGTCAGGGAGTCAGAAGAAAAGGTAGCATCTTGGGTATCAAGTCATTTTGGAACTTGTGAAAACGTTTGGTGGGAAAGGAAGTTAAATTAACCATGAAAACTTCTATAGAGTTTGGTCTCAGTCCTAGCCATTTCTGATTTCGTTATAAATCCTGAGGAAATTAATTCCTACTGCTGGAGAGAAGGAGATACCTCTTGTAATGCTCTGACTAAGGTGAGTAATGCTTGTAAAACAAGGGCTGGTTCCTCAGAATAATTTTGGTGACTTCAAGGAGTTTGGGGGAAGGACTCTGAGTAGGTCTGAGTTGAATTTACTGTCAGGTGAAGGGGAAAATTCTGCTGCATATAAAGATATTTAATCAGGAATCTTTTTAAGAGAAAGTGAGATCTTTTTTTTTCTCAGTTATCTGAAAAACCCGCTAACCCTTTTGCAAGCAGAAATAAAAAGCACTTAGAAAGTTTGGTGTCACATGTTTAAGTTTCCTCTCCCAGGAATAGGCCAGCAGGCCATGTTCTGTGTGTTCTATGTAGATACTCCTTTTGTTCCATGTATAAGTTAAGGGGTAGTATTAATCTTTGACATCATTTGGTATCAGACTTCATCTGCTTCACTGCATTCAAAATATCTGTCCCGTTAGGTCCTGGGAAAGCAGTGTATGAGCTCCTCCAGCTGAGCTAATGAAATTCAAAGGCAGTTTGAATTTGCTGGCATTGTGTACTGAAGAGATGGGGCAGCTCCTGAAGCCAGTGGAGTTCAAAACTAGGGTCCTCCATTCACAAACTGGGTGATTTTGGATGAGGGGAGAAGCTACCCATTGGGTTCCTGTGAAGGTTCAATAGAAAAATACATGGAGAGCGCTTGCCTGACACAAAGCCAGGCACACAGCAAACCACGTAAATATTCACCAGTTTATTATTATCAGAAGGGAAAAAAACACCCATTAACATTTTCTTGTTTATGGTCTCATAACATAAAGTTGTTAGTTTTGACAGAAGTCATGCTTTGATACAAGTTACTATTTAAGGATGTAAGGATGTTAGCCCTTTCCAAAATGATATGTGATATGACCTATATATGATTTTCACATAAGATCTTTCTCAAGTGAAATGATAATGGAAATTCTGCTGAGAAAATGTCATGACAGCTGTAGGTAAAACCTAGTTATCATTTAAGTTGAAGGTTAATATGTGTAAATCTTGACTTAATCTTAAACTTATCTTTCTATTAAATCAACTTACATGAATATGAAAGGAATTCACTTCACTTCTAGCTAAATTTAGACTGGAAACTTCTTTGAGACAGCCTTTTTTTTTTTTTTTAATATTTATTTATTTGACAGAGAGAGAGAGAGATCACAAGTAGGCAGAGTGGCAGGCAGAGGGGGAGGGGGAAGCAGGCTCCCTTTCTGAGCAGAGAGCCCGATGCAGAGCTCAATCCCAGGACCCTGAGATCATGACCCGAGCCGAAGGCAGAGGCCTAACCCACTGAGCCACACAGGTGCCCCTGAGATAGCCTTCCTAAAAATATATATTGTTTTCTAAATACTGTGTTACTTAGGATTATGTTACTTTATGTTTCATTCATTAGTATACATGAATGATTCCTATCTACTTCAATAGTACCTTACAACAATGTCATAAAAAGAGATATAAATAGTTTTCTTCTTAAAATTCAACAAGACATTTTATTTAAGATAGTTTTCTACAGTTTTGTACTGGCTAACTTCTGTATATTTCTATAAAGGAAATATATACATTTAGTCCCTTTTATGAGCTTGGCACTAGAGATATGATAGTCCCTCCTTCCATTCATGGAGTTTACTGAGCAAAAATAATTAAACAAATAAAATGATTTCCAATATTGTTAAATGCAGTGAAGGTAATACACAGAGGACTGAGTTAATGAGGGGTGTGTGTGTGTGTGTATGCATGTGTTGGAGATGTACTTTTGTTAAGGTAGTCAGAGAAGCTAAGAACTAAAGTAACCAGTTGAGCAAAAATCAGATAGAAGATGATTACAGTACAAAACCCTTGAATATCTATCTTGTAGATATGAGGAACAATCATTTTATAAAAAAATGAAAGAATGCTCTCTCAAGACCATGCATTTATATGCTCCTCACATTCACATTAGCAGGGAAAAGTTGGAAATCCCAAAATGATGGGATTCCCATTGTCCATCCTCAGTGTCCATCTTTGTCTGAATTGTTTCTGTCTATATCTGACCCTGACCTCTGGTGCTAGAATGTGTTCCTGCAAGCCCCAGTGGGCCAAAGTCAGAGAAAGTGAACTTGATTTAGGGATAGAAAGAAAGCCTCCTAGAGTAAAAGTGCCCTCAGGATGCTTTACTGTTGTAAATCTCTCCTCTTTAGGCAAAGTTTAAGAGCCTCCTGGGATTTGACTTCCTAGATTCGAAGGTCATTTTTCATTAGGCTTAAGATCTCTGCTTTGCAATGCCTCTCCCAGCCAAGGTAAAGAAAGAACTTCCCGAAATCGATAAGAACTACTTAATCCTGTGATCACTCTTAAAAAGCAACGGTAACATCTGTGTTTTTTCATGGATAATTTTCTTTAACTCAAGGTAGCAAGTTGCCCATGAGACAACCCACATTGAATTGTCTCTTGTTATGAGTACATAGATTTCAATGTCCTAATGCCAGTAGGGGTTAATTTAATTAAGAGTTGAGTTTTCAATATGTAATTGGTTAGTTAGTAGGTATATGTGTATAAAAAAATGTCCAAACTGGCTGGAATAATCTTCCTAAAGCATATATAATGTTGACCTACAGCTGATAATAGGGTGTCCCACTGTGAAAAGATGAATGGTGCAAAAGATAGAACTTCTAATGGCAAGACTGCTCTTGTCATATGTAGTGTTCTTTTCCCTGGCTACCCTTAAGTAGTGCATGAATAAGTTCTATTAGCTTCAAATAGCAAATACGCTATTGGCCTGTATTAACCAAAACCCATCACTAATTATCACCAGAGCCATAATTCTCTGCTCATCCTCCAAGATCTCAAGCACTCTCTGCATCATAAAACAACAAAATAATGGTAAAAAGAACAATAACAACCAAAAGTTAAGTAAATTAAAGTTTTAGTGTGAAGCAGATTACATTTGAATTTTTCTGGCATCCTAATATTCACTATAGATAGAACATTAGATAGATAGCGAGAGATGTACATGTGTATATATACATATGCACTGTGTGTGTGTGAGTGTGTGTGTGTGTATTCTGTCAACCTTACCCATTTTCTTAGTTAATGCCTAATATTCATTGACCATGGTGAATAACAGAGTTTACTCTGCCCAGATATGTCTGTTTAAGCAGAGATAATGCAGCTAAATAGAACCCTTCAGAAACAACTTCAGTGTGAGCCAGAGACAATGGAAGGAAGAGATGAATGCATTCAGACATAGCCCTGTGTTCCATGAACACTCATCAATATCATTTTGTACCATCAAAACTTCACATTTTTAAATTTTATCAAGTTTACTGTTGCCTTGATGCTTTTTATTTCTTTTGATGACAGTTTTGCCTTCTTGGACTCTATATAGTCTACTTGGGACTTACAGTTGATGTTTATCTTAATTGAAACTGATTTTCTTCCCTTTCGCTTTAAGCCTCCTACTTTGAGGCTGAAAGGTCACTTTAAATGTGCACATTATTTGGTAAACCACATAATGAATTCAAATAAATTCATGCCTATTAAAAGGAGGCTTCTCTGTCTCAAGTTCTAGAGCTACTGTTGAATAAACCATTTGGTTTTGACTGAATATTTTTATAAGGAACTTATTGTGCTATTACTTTAATGTGCTTACAACAGAAAATGAGAACATCCTAAAAAAAAAAAAAGAAAGAAAGAAAAAAAAGAAAATGCGAACAACCTAAATTTTCATTTAATCTTTTCCAGAACAATGTATTTTGCTCAGTTATTATAATTAAATTTGGTTGGTGTTTAACAGCTACTATAGCTGTAACACATTTTGGTTGTATTACTTTAAGGATTACTTAGATGGTCTATCTTTAATCTAGCCATTCTACTTTTTTACATTTACCTGTATGCTAGTGTATAGTTGAAAAAATTCCTGCACAAAGATTTGCTACAGCAGTTTTTGTGAGAGAAGTCTAGAAACAGCCTAAGTGCCAGTCAGAATGGGGTTGATTGAACAGTTATGGGAAGTAATAATAGAATATTGCATAGCTCTGAGGATGATCTCTTATGCTCTGGTACAGAGCTCTCTCCAGGTGATGTTTACTATTATTGTCATAATTTGAAAAGATTATACTTGTACTCACAGATACCCCTTTCATTAGTTTTGTGTATCTCTCAGAGTTTATGTAAATGCAGACAATGAGATTATGAATCTATTCATTCCTGCCTTTTTACACAAAAAGGAGAACATTTTACACTTTGTTCTGCAGCTTGTGTTTCTCACCTGACAACATGCTTGTACATGAAGAGCCTTCCTGTTCTTCTTTGAAGGAGGTTTATTGAGATGTAGTTTACATACCATCCTATTCACCTATTGAAAATTTACAATTCATTGATTTTTAGTATATTTACATGGTTGTACAGCCATCATCACAGTTTTAGAACATTGTGTCACCTCAAAGAAAGCCAGTATAATCTAGCACTCACACTTCATTTCCCCCTTCATTGGCCCCACTCTCAGCCCTACACAACTACTAATCTGTTTTTTAGTTCTCTAGTTGTGTCTGTTCAGAATGTTTTATATAAATAGAGTTAAATAATACATAATCTTTCATTACTGGCTTCTTTCCTTCAGTCTAATGTTTTCAAGGTTCTTCTGTGTTGTAGCATATAACAGTATTTCACTCGTTTTTATGAACAAATAGTGTTTTATTGTATCACTATACGACATTTTGTTCATTAATTAGTTGATAGACATTTAGGCTGTGATCAGCTTTTGGCTATTATGAGCTGTGCTGCCGTGAATATTTATGTAAAAGTTTTTCTGTGGCTATATGCTTTTATTTCTCTTGGTGTATATATCCAGTAATGGAACTGCTGGATCAAATGGTACGTTTGTGTTTAATTTTCTGTTTTCCTAGGTGGCTGTATTCTTACTCATTTTTTTTTTTAAGATTTTATTTATTTATTTGACAGAGAGAAATCACAAGTAGACGGAGAGGCAGGCAGAGAGAGAGAGAGGGAAGCAGGTTCCCCGCTGAGCAGAGAGCCCGATTCGGGACTCAATCCCAGGACCCTGAGATCAAGACCCAAGCCGAAGGCAGCGGCTTAACCCACTGAGCCACACAGGGACCCTTCTTACTCTTTTTTAACTGCAGAAAATTATTCCATTGAATAACTGCATCATTACTAATTTAGTTTAGGTACATTTTTAAATGAAAAAGTTATGGCTCCACATTTCCATTTATGTAAGTATGCAAAGACAATCAATCAATATACATGAAAATGTTTTTACCTCTAGTGTTTTTCTGGATGTACTCTCAAGACAATAGTAATACTTGCTAGCTTTGGAGAGAACGTGGCCACAGGCTTAGGAATCTGAAGTGGAAAAGGGTTGGATATTCACTAAATATAGAAGATATTGGTAGTGCAACAATTAGTTTTTCAATTAAAAATATGAATCCTTAATGTAAAAAAAAAACAAAAAACAGATTTTTTTTTGTACTTGAGTTACCAATGGTGGATAAGGCAGGAGCTCCTTGACCTATGCTTTATACCTGTCATTCTGCACTGTGAGGTGGTCAGTGCTACACAACCTGTGTGCTTGTTTATACTGCCTAGTTTGATGTCATTTTAATTGTTAGGGCAAAAATTTAATGTCTGCTTTTCTATCTTTAAGAGTGATGATGTTTCAAAGAAAGACATAGCGAGGTTTTACTCTCCGTAGTGTTTCCCGACTGTCTTATACAAACCTAGCCACATAAAAGACAAAAAAGAAAAAAGAAAAGATTAGTGTGAACATCTGGATCTCAGTCATGGGATTGAGAAAAAAAAGAAGGATGGGTGAACAGAGCATGAAAGATGCTATGTTAATGACTGGGACTGGTTGGAGTCCTTCACAGTGCCCTCTAGTCTTATGCGACTGAAAGAGGGAGCACCTCTTATCTCCTGTACCTCATGCATCACGTAGCTCTGAAATGGCCTTATGTTGCTTTCATCTATGCTTGAAAATCAGCTATTGTAGTATAAGGTTTCTCTTTTTGAAGCCAAAACCTATAGTGATTATATCTTATACACGATTAAATTCTGACTTCTGTCCTTGGTTAAATTAGCTTGCCTTATTAGGTGAGAGAAAAGTGCTCACATTAATTTGCCCGTTGATTTATCCATCTTTGTAGTCACTCATTTATTCATTGAGCATGTATCCTTTCAACACCACTATGACACCACTCCTCAGTGATTGATAGTTCCTCCTCTGGTACCTTGGACAGCATGATTTCCAGCTTGACGTAGAATAATTTAGCATCCCTTACTGGTCAGAATTCTTAAAGGGATTTTTTAGATACATAAACCAAACCTGATTTTTGAAAATTATATAACTTTGGTTCACTTAATTCTTCTGTAAAATGAAAAAGGTAAAATCAACAATCAATATGAATTAGCTTAAAAATACATCAAGATATACAGAAAAGGTTCTATAAGAATTAAGTATTAAAGAAAGATGTATAATAATTTGGTTTTATCAGAAATTTATAGAATAGACATTCCTTCAAGCAAAAAGGTCTTTTCCAGAGGAATAAAACCATGAGTTTATTTTTTTGCAATGATTGTTTACATCCTGCTGTAGAGTGAGGAGTATGGCATGTGTGGTAACTCTGTTTGGGGATGAAGAGCTGGTGAATGAGGGAATTAAGATGCTAACAGAACAAGTGCTATATCCAGTTAACCTGCCTATTAACATCTTGTTCTGAAGAATTCATTTTTGAAGAGAATTATAATTAAAGAGAAGTTCTTATTACATGTCATTGTATTTAGATATGGAGATATTTTATATCATAAAATTTATTCCTTTTAATTCATGATACTTTTCCCTTTGGCAGGACTGTTGTTTGCTTTTAAAAATGACACTGAAGGGGCGCCTGGGTGGCTCAGTGGATTAAAGCCTCTGCCTTCAGCTCAGGTCATGATCCCAGGGTCCTGGGATCGAGCCCCACATCAGGCTCTCTGCTCAGCGGTGAGCCTGCTTCTCCCCTCTCACTCTGCCTGCCTCTCTGCCTACTTGTGATCTCTCTCTGTCAAATAAATAAATAAAATCTTAAAAAAAAAATGACACTGAATAATCAGAGAATTTTTTTTAGATTTAGCAATTTTGCCGCCATGAGGTAACCAGTAATTTATTAGTTTATTTGCCAAACATCAACAGAGTCAACAAAGAACTTTTTGTTGTAAAAAGCTTTCAGTAGATTGCTCTTCTCCCTCAACAAAAACAAAAACAAACAAACAAAAAATCCTTGATATTTTTGTATATAATGTGACTAGAGAATGTGACTGTACTGTTAATCTGGATCTATATGCAAGAGGTAGGGACCCTGGCTGTGTTATGCATTATTGTCATGCTCAGAGCATGGGTGTCCAGTGAAGAAAACAATGGCAAGACTGTCACTAGGGCATTTGTTTATTTCTGAATCTCATCCTGCCCATTCCATACTATCACTTCTCCATTTACAATCTGGATGACAGGAATTGCTGTATTAGTTCATTATTTAATTATAAGAAAATAGGGTTGATAAGTCATCTCTGCAGAGAGAACAGTGATATCTGGTCAGTTGGACGGAGGCTGGCAGAGGTGAAGGCACCTGCGCACCATCATGGCTCTGTGTGGTGGAACGTGAACTGCAGCCCAGACTGCTGGACACCAGAGCATGTACCCTTCACGCTCTGCTGTCCTGAGTCTTGGACAACTTCCCTTGGGAAACTGCCTTAATACAATATTTTAAACAAACTATATAACACAGTAATGGCTTGCCCATAAGTAAAATATAAAATACAATATTTCATTGGTTCTAACTTCATTCTGTTGTTGAGGACTGCTTTGTATTTTATTCAAATAGGAAAACAGTACTAATTTTAACCTCTTGCCACATAATCTGCAAAATATTTACAATCAAGCCATCCTAACCCCTATGTGTTTTCTTATCAAAATAGTTTTTACTGGGTGTGGTACAAAAACAATGAATACTGTTACACTGAAAAGAAATAAAAATTTAAACATTTTTTTTTAATTAAAAAAAAGAAATTTAACAAATTAAAAAAAAAATAGAGGGGTTTATATAATAATGAAACTGTCAATCAAAAGGTATGAGATGTCACCAAAGCTCTCTTTGAATGATTTTTGTATGACAAAAAGTGGAAATAAATGAATTAAACTTTAAAAAAAAATTAAAAAATAAAATAGTTTTTATTCTAAAAACTATTGTTTTTTTATGTTTTTTATTGTTTCATTGTGCTTTTTATAGACAAATCTATTGATTTTTTTAAAAGAATTTATTTATTTGACACAGAGAGAGGGAGTAGTTAAGCAGGGGGAGTGGGAGAGACAGAGAGGGGCTATCCCAGGACCCTGAGATCATGACCTAAGCCTTACCTGAGCTGAGGGCAGATGCTTAAAGATTGAGCCACCCAGGCCCCCTAATTTTTTTCTTTTGTAATATCTTTCTTTGCTTTAACAATACAAGGGTTTCTTTTTTTTTTCTATGCTAAGAGTGGATAATAAGTATTTAGCTGCATTTTCTCTATTTGTAGATTAATTTTTTTACCTAATTCTTAAATCTGTTTAGAATTTATTTTATCATAAGGATCTAAGTTTATTCTATTCCCAAATAGTTAACCATATATTCCAGGACCATTTATTAAACACCCCCTACCTTAGGGCACCTGGCTGACTCAGTGGAGCTTGTGACTCTTAATCTCAGAGCTGTGAGTTTGAGCCCCACATTGGGTATAGAGATTCCTTAAATAAGTAAATTTTTAAAAATAAATAAGTAAATACTCTTTTTTTTTTTAAGATTTTATTTATTTATTTGACAGAGAGAAATCACAAGTAGACGGAGAGGCAGGCAGAGAGAGAGGAGGAAGCAGGCTCCCTGCTGAGCAGAGAGCCCGATGCGGGACTCGATCCCAGGACCCTGAGATCATGACCTGAGCCGAAGGCAGCGGCTTAACCCACTGAGCCACCCAGGCGCCCAACTCTTTTTTTTTTTTTTTAAGATTTTATTTATTTATTTGACAGAGAGAGATCACAAGTAGGCAGAGAGGCAGGCAGAGACAGAGGAGGAAACGGGCTCTCTGCTCAGCAGGAATTGATCCCAGGACCCTGAGATCATGACCTGAGCCGAAGGCAGCAGCTTAACCCACTGAGCCACCCAGGTGCCCAAATAAATACTCTTTATTGCTTTGTATTACATATAAAATTTCATATATCATCTTCCTACGGACACTTGTTAAGTGTAAAATTACTTTTTTCAATTAGTGTCATAATAGAAACCAGTAAAAACAAACAAACAAACCAAAAAACCCTGTGCAGCCTATTGATCAAAGCATACTTTATTAAAGCTATTACAATTGTTTATTTTTATATTTGCCTTTGAAAACTTTTTATTGGTTGTACCCATTTGTTAGCCCCGTAGTAATCTTTTATCTTTTCTTATCTAAGAGATTTGATTAGTTAATTATATTAGGGCAAGGCAAAATGACAAAGGTTGGAACCTGGATGAGCCCTTTCACTAAGATAAAGCAGAGATGGGTGGGACCTGGTGGGAGGTGGTAAATGGAAGCCATTTTCCTAATGCGCAGGAGGAGAAGAAGTTCCCTCTGGCCAGACATGATGGTAATATAATCTACTAACTGATACTTAGGGAGAAAACATGACAGTGTTCTAACATGTGGGTCAGACAGGTGATTCTTAGAAATCTATGCCCAGGGTATAGCAAGACAATATATTGGAATGTGGAAAGAAAATATTTTTTTTATCCTCAATCTTTTAAAATTTATCTCTTAAAGTAGAATATTTTGGTATTGTAATACCAATAT